>NC_091455.1:146581775-146754275 GCF_027789765.1 Dendropsophus ebraccatus | reverse complement strand
GGATGGAGATACAGTGAAGGAAGTTGCCAAAAACTCTGGTTACCAAACTATAAACCCAAATGCCCAGTGATTGTGATGCCCATGATAATGGAGGAGAGGAAGGGAACAGAAGAGGGTAAATGTGGTTTGTGCACTGAACCAAACAAATAAGTTTGATATAGATAGTGTCTGGGGGTGATTATTTTTGGTGTAATGTACTTGCTGCATTACAGGAACATGGTAATGCCTGAGCGCTTTACATCCATGCAAAATGCATTTGTGTCATGCAGGGTGTCTGAAATTGGTGTGTGTGGGGTTGGAGAGGTGTACACATTCTTAATTTATTTTAATTTCCCCGCTGTCCCTATAGACATATCATTGATGACAGTCATTTAACAGCCTATTAGATTACCAGTTTTATCACTATTACCAGATTTGTATAATTGGGTATGAAAACAAGATGCAGATCACATAATTCTCTGTATGACTTTAGACCCACTCTACTGAGGGAAGAGTGAAGAAAAGTAAGCCATAAGAAAAACAAGAGAAAACAAGTAATTCTAAATGAAAAAGGGATACTTTAAAGGGGTAGTGCGGCGGTATTCACTAAATAACACACATTACAAAGTTATACAACTTTGTAATGTATGTTATGTTAGTAAATGGCCCCCTTCCCCGTGTTCCCCCCCCCCCCCCGGAAGTGTAGTGCTCTATACTCACCTGATTCGTGTCAACCCACGTCCGCCATCTTGTGACAATGATGTCATCTTCGGGCGGGCGGCCGAACCGCTCCGACCGTCCCTCGTGCCGGCCCCCCTCTGCCGCATCATCAGCTGCTCAGCCGCGATTGGGTTGACACGAATCAGGCGAGTATAAAGCACTACACTTCCGGGGTGGGGGGGAACACGGGGAAGGGGGCCATTTACTAACATAACATACATTACAAAGTTGTATAACTTTGTAATGTGTGTTATTTAGTGAATAATTGCTTACTGCCGCACAACCCCTTTAAGAACCTGCTTTACTCTCTACATATAATAAAAGAACACAAAAAAAGTTTGCACACAGTGGGTTTTCAGCCACCCCTCATGAGCCAGATACAGCTTTAATGCCCATTACAGGCTTTCGCAAGATGATCCAAACCCACAAACCCATATCCCACACGTCACCTTCTTTACACTGCTGAGTAAATTGTGCTGCATTGGCACGGGTGCTCTGTATCAGTAAGACCTACCAGTAAGAAAGTTGTAGACAAGTTTAAAACTATAATGGGTACCTTTATTCTTTAGCTTTATAGCTATGGCAGATGTTGGATAAGGTATACACATATGATATTGCATTATGGGGGGATTATTCAGAAGGATAAAAAATAATTCTAAGCAAGTTTGAACCAGTTATGTTACAATACAGAGGGAAATGTCCTAAGAGCCTTGTTCGCCCAGTTATTTATAGGGATAGAAACACCACTTCTTTCCACAGTGTATCTGTTATATATGAGTGTCCTGTAGCCTGGACACACTTATATTTTATTTGTTGCTTGGCTCTTTGGGTGCTGCAGGTCTCACCTTCCCGCCTCTTATTGACTGTGAGTAGGGAGAAATCTGTCGGTCAGCAGCAGGTGGTGGGAGCAACCTGTATATCAGAAATGCAGTCTGGGGAATCATGTAGGATTGCTCAGACTATAGGATATTTATTCATCAAACTGGAATTCAGAATTCCTGTTGTCACAGCCTGTTGCTCCCAAAGAGGGAAGTCTGAAATAATTGACAGGGTCCCTTTAAGTTATTCTATGTCAAAATTTATGTTTCAGTCCTGTACCATATGAAACCTCCAACAATTCTTATAAAAAGAAAAAAAAAACAGATTTAGTTACTTCATGATAGATAATAAATGCATCTATTGGGATGGATCATGTTCATGACTTGAAGACCCAACATTTCACTTGACGTGAGAGGTATATTCTGCACACTTCTAGTGGTAAAACAATAGTTTAGTGGTAAAACAATAATTTAAGACTAAAAACTTCTTTAAAATGCCTACATCATTATAAGCAATACGTTGTGTTGTGTTCTGATTTCACCACTAGGTGGCTCTGCAGCTTTAATTTGTCCACATTTCCTAATGTTAAACACTAGCCTTATTTCTAGCAGCCAAGTTCTGTTCACTTCTCTAAGGAAATTTGCTAGTCGTCTGAATGCACCTATTTAGAGTAAAATGTGTGGATCTGAAATGTGATCATAGGAATTCCTGCTAGTGTGACATTTAACTAAAACAGTCCCAAATTCAGATTAGCAGCAGATCCCCAGTGGTCCAGTGTTGTCAGGGTGCAAATGTGTCAATGTAGAGTGCTAGGTCAGCAGTGGTAACACTGGAAACAGTCCTTGAACTTGATAACTATTATTAAAAGCATTTATGGCACCTGAATATAAACTAGTCCTATGGTCTGGGTTATTGGATTTTATATTCGTTTTGTTTTTATTTTTTTAGTCTAGTATAGCATCAGTAGATTGTCTAGTGATGAGATTGTAAACATGTTAACACATATATGGCTTACTGTGATTTTATTTATAATAGTTTTAGATAAAGGTTAAAACAAAAATGTGCATTTCCATGTTCAGGTTTTTTGCTCAGTTTTTAAAGACAAAGCCATGAATTTTAAAAGGAGAACCTCCAAAATACACGTCAGCTATAATCGATCCATTCCTGATATTGGCTTCAAAAACTGCATTAAAAAACCTGAATGTGGGAACACATCCTAATACCTTACATAATTTTATATAATAAAATTTTTAACATTAAAAACTTAATTATAAGAAACGAGTGTATTTCATTAACATTATTATATGCTTTGTCCTGCAGCTTCATCTTTCATAATATTAATACCGTCATATTTTAATCATATATATATATAGATATAGCTTATAATTAAGATTTTTTAATTCTCAGATATAGTTTACATAGTGCTCAGTTTAGCTGAACAACCAAAAATCAGGGGAGGGGGGGAATGGGGATGTAATAGCGGCTAGAGACTTCTCTGTATGAGTGCCTGGTTACATAGAGCTCAGTGTAAGCAGGCTTGTCTTTATAGAATGGACGAGATTACACTTAACCTAAACCTTACTGCTACCTGTTGCATTCTATCTTTTAACAAAGTGAACTTTCTAGACTATCTCCAGATTGTTGGTGAACATCCTTATTTAAAGCGGTATTCTGAGTTTCAAGGCTTACTCCCTATGCACAACATTGAGGATAAGTGTCAGATCATGGAAAGTCCAGCCAATGGGACACCCACAATTTTGAGAATGGGGCGTCTGAGTCTTTGCTATGAATGGAGTGGAATGCATAGCGCCACCATATTCATTGTCTTTGGGGCTGCCAGAGACAGCCCATAGAGCTGTCCTCAGCTATCACCAGCAGTTCCAGGGCAATGATGTGAGTGGCGTCACGCATGTATGTCTCATCACTCTTTTTAAACCAGCGCTTGACTATCTTCAGCAGCACTGTAGACAATAGAGCAGTGGCGTGCGTTTAAAAACTCAGGGCTCTGTTCCCGAGGTTTTGGCCAGGATCTATGCTGGTGTAAAGAATAAGTGTTATGAATCAGAATTCCCCTTTCAAAACAGTAAGAAGTGTTTACATGACAGGATCATATCTATATCTATCTATCTATCTATCTATCTATCTATCTATCTATCTATCTATCTATCATATATATTATTCAAACTTTCATAGAAATTGAAAAGCTTTTAAGGTGCTTTAACCTAGAAAACAAATCCCCCCCTCTCTCTCTCTCTCTCTCTCTCTCTCTCTCTCTCTCTTTCTCTCTCTCTCTCATATATATAATGTGTGTGTGTCAGCAGTACCTTTTAAATTGCAGAATATAGTAACTAATATAGTAATATAGTAACTAAATAAAAATATATTTTAATACTAATTGTGTTATGTTATTATTACTATAATTCTAGAACAAAATTTAAAAAAAATATCAAACAGTTGTTGAAATAGATCTTTGACAGAGTGATAGGCATAGATAAATGTCTATGCAATGCCACTAATCTTTTTATTTATCCTCTGAGATCAGCATGTGTTGCTTATATAAATTTACAGTGGTCTGTATTATAAATCTTAATTTATGCCCCCAAAACTTACATCATCTTTTAATTGTTTAAAATATAGGAGGCACAGAATTTTTTTACTAGAAGAGTCATCATCAGACATTTATTTTTCTTTTATGTTATATTTACTTCCATGTAATATGTCCTGGATCAAATAATAACTAGAGATGAATACATTTATCCAGATATTGAAAATAACAGGCAAAAAGGATTAAAAAGTGTGTTGTAATTTTAACACAAACAATACGCAATGCACAAAAGCACTTTCTTATGAGGTGTATTGGTGGGTAATCTTAGCATATTTTGCTATGGGTCATTTCCATTTAGGAATTAAATAGTTAGAGGGTCTCATTTGCCTGATCGGCTTAGACTCCTTGTCTTTGATGTGCGGTGATTTAGAACCAGACATGTGAGTAGGTGTTTCCATTGAAATGTTAGTAATTTGAGATCTGTGTCTCTTGGGCTGATTGTTGCCCAAATTGTCCGTCAATCCCCAACGCACTGAGAAACTGTCTTTTTACATTGTATAATGGCCCCTCGTTCTCCGAAGGTAAGGGAACAGGCACCGAAGGTCAGAATAGGAAGAGAAACAAGAGGAAGTAGAAAAACCAAGACAGTACAAAGGACAGGAAAGAGGCTAGAAAACTGACTGGGCTCATTTTGACTTTCATTGAAGCCTTTACAGAGAGGGAAATTGTGGGGAGCATGGCAACAAAGAGTGTGTTATATAGAGGACTTTTTTCGTTTACAATGAAACATAACATATGTGTAAACCATACAGCCTTGTAACAGGAAACCTTATAATAAGACAGGACTGTACTTAACTTTTCCACAATTCTGCAAGAAACCGTTTTATTAGGTGCTAGGAAGAAAAAAATTATCAGCTGGGTCGTATGCTTGAAGGTTAAATAGTTCTTATTGCCATGTTTTAAAGTCAGCCCTCTTACAAATCTTGGCTGCAATTTATCAATGGCTTCCAATAAAGCATGATGTTTAACTATTGCTTTTCAGGGGGCTATAAAGTGACCTTTTAGTTATGTTTTCTTTTGCCTTTACAAAACTACAAATCTATTAGTTAGGTCATCTGGTTTCAGGAAATGTTTAACAAGGCAATTCAACTAAAAGAGCTTAAAAATTCATTAAAAAGCCTGTGTCTCCGATACAACATTAAGGTGATTTTATTGAAATTATTCATTGACTTCTAGCGACTGGTCGGCATTGACTTATGCTCTGAAATTGCATGGCATTGTGGTTCCTTTTTGTTTTGTGCTGATATTATTGTGATTGCAAAACAAGAGTCCGTGGAGCCTCAGTTGCGAGCCTCAAAACATGGGAATAGCCAGATATCCCTAGCCTGTTGCCACGAGGTGCCTCCATGATGGGGAGAGCACCACACCACCCTGATAGGTAACCCCTTAAGTCCCACTTGGTAATAAATTGCTGTAATAAAAGGCAAGCAATGAGTTCCTATGAGAGACTATGGAAGACAAAACTGCTAAATATCAAAAAGTCAGGGTCTAAAATGGGACAAGAGAAGCACATACTTAAGATTATTGGATGCATAAGCGTGGGTTCACACATAATGGATCAGCAGCGAATCCCTTACTGTCGTTCTGAATAGGATTGCATACTCGCAACAAACTTTTCATTGCTCTGCAAATATGTAAACGTCGGCCCCCTTAAACCGAGGAGGCCAGGTACATACATTACCAGTCCACGCTCCGGCTTGCTTTGGGGGCTCCCAGCATCCTGATGACTAACTCAGCCAAACAGTGCACTGCCCCGCCTGAGATGTCAGAATGATGGGAGCAAGCAGGAGCGTGGACTGGTAATGTATAAAGGGGGCCGCAGCAGGTTAAGGGGGCTGGCATTTACATATTTGCAGTGGGATAACAATTCTGTTGCGAATATGTAATCCTATTTAGAACGACAGTAAGTCCCTATCACTCTTAACAATTACCAACCATTCAGGCCGATACTTATTCAGTGTAAAGCACATGTTGAAAGGCAACGATCAGCTGAATGGCACGATCATTGATCAGCTGATTGTTGTCTTTCAACATGTTGAAAGATTAGCGATGGTCTGTAGCGCGTCGCTCAGTGTAATAGGAGTGACGGCAGCAGACTGCTGCTAACCACAGTGGGCCGTCCAAATGATCTAAGGATTATTCAGTCCGCCCCTCCTGCTGCTCCCCTGTCTGTGCATGTAATAGCACAGTGCAGTGAGTGGGGAATGAGGGGGATGCAAGTGCCGACCTGATGGGTAAAGTATCTATAGTTGTAATAGGGCAATTGGCTATGTGCACACTCAATTTTTTTGTGTGTATTTATACTCTCAAAAAAAATCACCATGTTTAAACATAAAACATAAAAAAGTCTTATTCCACCAAGATTAAAATAAAAAGTTGATTTGTATTAAAGGGCCAGAAGGGTTACATTAAGAATGGCTCATTGGAAATGCAAGAGTTTACAAAAGAAATGTATTATGTGTATGTAGCACATGAACAGGAAAAATCGTTTTTTTCATACTTTATTTGTATAAGTAATTTTTTTTTGCCCACTGGAAATGATGGGCGATTTAGAGTAGTGCCTGAGTTGTCCCATTTACATTGATGTTCTCTTCTGCATCAACATGCGGTTAATTATTTTTGATGCAGTGTTAGTAATAGTAGTAACTGGCTTGTGGTGGCCTCGTGCTCTATAAAAATGCTCTCTACATCAAGAAATGTTGCCATAAGTCCTTCCACACACGGATGAATTCAAATTTGTAGAGCATGAATGGCCCATATATGATGGGTTGTGGATTATATATTACAACCATGCGAAGGAAGCCTAAATCAGTCTGTGACATATGTGAATGGCTAGATCTATCTCAGTCAGCTGTAAAGGCTATTCCTGTGAAGGAAAAGCATCCAGGAGTAACAACAGCCATGAATAGGTGGACTATGAAAAGGGCAGCCAGGTTTATAACGACCATCAGTTGCATCGCTCGTTTCTGTGTTCCTGACTGCCTCTTAAAGGGATAACAGCACGAGAACGGGAGCGAGAGCTTTGTGTTGCAATGTTTGAGCAGTGCACAGAAGCCATTATGAGCCTTTATGTCATTATAGGCAATGCCACATGCTAGATGAAGTAGTGTAAAGCTACTTACTACTGTAGTAGTTGTTTAAACACCACCTCTGGACTGTTGACTGATGTTTCACTATACGGCAGTCTAAATGATGACTCTGAGCCTGGCAAGTACCCAGAGAACAATACCTAGCCGAATGCATAGTGCATTATGTAAAATTTGGTGGAAGAGGTATAATGAGATGTTTTTCTTGGTTTAGACTATTTACAAGATATTTTAGGCAACAGTATATTTCAAACTTCTCTGGCAACAGTTTGGGAAAATTCCCCTTCTGTTTCAGCATGACTGTGCCCATGTACACAAAGCAGCAAGGTCTATACATGGATTGATGTATTTTGCATGGAGAAACTTCAGTGGCCTGAACAGACCTCTGGGCTTAGTCCCTTTACAGAATGCCTTGCAGGAAAATGGAGGCAGTTCTATTCACAACTGAAGAAGAGCACTTTATCAGAACCAACTTTTGAATGGGATGTCCATCAAGGTGTTCTGGTCAGATGCCCGTATACCTTTGGCCATATACTGTAGAGTCTATTGATATTATTATTCTAATACATACTGCTTCACTGGACGGTTTGTGAACAGTGTAGAATTCTTTACATTACAGACATTGCATCTTTTCCAAGGCATCACTAGTTATTAAACAGATGTTCTTTGACAGATGTTACAGAAAACCATTATGAGAATAATGTGCTGAATAAGATGAGCTATACAGCCAATATAATTTTGTTTTTTTATGGTTGTTTTGGAAAGATCACAAAAATGAGCGCCTTGTGGGTTACGTGGCCACTATCCAATGTATGTTCCAAAATTATATTTAGAAGCGCTAGTGGTCTATAAACCAGTTTTAGTCAAGCTGTTTTGTTATAGGGCCTTTGTAAAGCAATGTATACTGAATCCATTCATTTACTACTAATTGTATTTCTGCATATGCATCCCCTTCATAAAGCCCCAGAGCAGTACCCCAGTAGCTTCCTCCTTGTGTCACAAAAACCTCACCTTAGAATCGATGCCTGGAATCTGGGACCCCCAACCTTCCTCTCCAAAGTCATTTTATTATCAGATTAAAGAGGAGAAAGATGCAGAAGACAGTGAATATATCATCATTTCAGTACAGCAGTGATTTAAAGTTCAGCAGTGGTCATGGCTCATGAATATCTGGCTGCTAAATTCTGCAACATCTGTTTAACTATGTGTGGTTGATTTCCTATCGCTGTAAAAAAAAATTTGAATTGTCCAAGAGTACATTAAGGCCCCAGACCAACAGTAGCTAGCAGAAGGCTTGAAGGTAACACACACTAGCTGAATGGCATGTCTCCTGAGGCAGCGGCTGCTGAAACTATACAGAGTGCAGTAAATGATTCCATCTGATCCGCTGAAAATCAAAACTGGTTATATTTTCACTATATAAATATGTCAGATGTCAGTGACAAATCCAGCTGGCGGCAAGAAATGGTCCTGAAGTGGACACATCTGGCTGTGAAATACGCTGTGTTTCTGCGAATCATAGATGCAAATTTAGTCTGGTTTAAAAGGAGAGGATTATTTGAGATGCCTTTTAGCCACAAAAGGCTGCATTATTTGGTTGGCTTATTAGTTCTGGTGAAGGTGGGACAGAGCAGGGGATCCCTCCGGCGACTGACCGGCTGAAGAGGAGAGAAGAGGCCAGGAGAGATGACAACAGTATAAGGTGAGTATAATTATTTTTATTTTTTGTAGCAATGCAGTGGGACATTATAAGTATATGGGGGACATTGCAGGGGGACAAAATAACTATATGGGGGAAATTGCAGGAGGACAATATAACTATATGGGGGACATTGCAGGGGGACAATATAACTATATGGGGGACATTGCAGGGGGACAATATAACTATATGGGGGACATTGCAGGGGACAATATAACTATATGGGGGACATTGCAGGGGGACAATATAACTATATGGGGGACATTGCAGGGGGACAAAATAACTATATGGGGGACATTGCAGGAGGACAATATAACTATATGGGGGACAATATAACTATATAGGGGACATTGCAGGGGGACAATATAACTATATGGGGGACAATATAACTATATGGGGGACATTGCAGGGGGACAATATAACTATATGGGGGACATTGCAGGGGGACAATATAACTATATGGGGGACATTGCAGGGGGACAATATAGCTATATGGGGACAATATAACTATATAGGGGACATTGCAGGGGGACAATATAACTATATGGGGGACATTGCAGGGGGACAATATAACTATATAGGGGACATTGCAGGGGGACAATATAACTATATGGGGGACATTGCATCGGGACAATTAACTATATGGGGGACATTGCAGGGAGACAATTTAACTATATGGGGGACATTGCAGGGGGACAATATAACTATATGGGGACAATGCGGAGGGACAATATAACTATATGGGGGACATTGCAGGGGGACAATATAACTATATGGGGGACATTGCAGGGGACAAGATAACTATATGGGGGACATTGCAGGGGGACAAAATAACTATATGGGGGACATTGCAGGAGGACAATATAACTATATGGGGGCAATATAACTATATAGGGAACATTGCAGGGGGACAATATAACTATATGGGGGACATTGCAGGGGGACAATATAATTATTTGGGGGACATTGCAGGGGGACAATATAACTATATGGGGGACATTGCAGGGGGACAATATAACTATATGGGGGACAATATAACTATATGGGGGACATTGCAGGGGGACAATATAACTATATGGGGGACATTGCAGGGGGACAATATAACTATATGGGGGACATTGCAGGGGGACAATATAACTATATGGGGGACATTGCAGGGGGACAATATAACTATATGGGGACATTGCAGGGGGACAATATAACTATATGGGGGACATTGCAGGGGGACAATATAACTATATGGGGGACATTGCATCGGGACAATATAACTATATGGGGGACATTGCAGGGGGACAATATAACTATATGGGGGACATTGCAGGGGGACAATATAACTATATGGGGAAGTTTGCAGGGGGACAATATAACTATATGGGGGACATTGCAGGGGGACAATATAACTATATGGGGGACATTGCAGGGGAACAATAACTATATGGGGACATTGCAGGGGGACAATATAACTATATGGGGGACATTGCAGGGGAACATTATTACAATATGGGGGACATTGCAGGGGGACATTATTACTATATAGAGAGCACAACAGGGAGCATTATTACTATATGAGGGACAATGCAGGGACACATTATTAGTATATGGAGGACAATGCAGGGGATCCTACATACAAGGGGTAACCCACATACCTGCTTGAGTGCTGCTTCAGGGGGTGAAGGTGAAGTGGGGGGAGTTGAGTGGGGTAAGGGGGCTGGTTGAGGGTGTGAAGGGTGAGTAAGGGGGCTGGTTGAGGCAATGAAGGGGGAGTGAGGGGTTGAGTGGGGGCTGGGTGAGGAGTGGAAAGAAAGAGGGATGCTTTTACTTTGGGGTGGGGTGGGGGGGTGGCATTTTGCACTGGGATGTGATTATAGTTTTTTTTTTTTTTTTATAGTCCGGCCCTCTGATGGTCTTAGGGACAGTGAACTGGCCCCCTCTGTGAAAAGTTTGGGGACCCCTGATCTAGATTCTGCATTAGAATAACTGGAGTGCCAACCTTTACATTCAAGTTATGAGAAGGCATTCCAGTTGGTTCTAAAGAGTTTAAAAACTCAACTGGGTACTGCATAATCTGTTCTGGGTCTTTTGTGGTGTCAATTGATTTGTAGGAATAAACAAATCCTGGCAACTCGTTAAGAATTTGTAAGTTTATTGCATTTACAACATTATTTCTTGCAGCTAAAATAGCCAGTTATGATAAGAAGTTCTTCCTTTGTTTAATTGAAAGCCAATGTCAGGGAACACTGCTATTCTGAGGTGCTCAGGTGACTCTACAGCCCTGCATAAATCAGAAATGATCACATAAATGAGCGCATTGTGTGAGCGTACGTATATTGCCATCTGCATCTTCTTGGACTACACCATTTCCAAGCATCTGAAGCAATTGGGAGAACTGCAGAGCAGATTCATCTCCAAAAATATTTGCTCTCATGTTGATTGTAAGAGTAGGTCTGTGAACTTGATGCCTTAAAGTGACACTGTCACCCCCTATTTGCATTTTGACTGCTCTCCACAGGTGTAAAGGGTAAATGTTACAGCTTTCATTACTTATTTTATATTACACCTCATGGTGCTTGTTCTGGTAAAAAGTTGTTTTTATCACATGTGGATTGGTATATGTGGGCGGGGCCCTGCAGCCTTTGTGCCACATCTCTCTGCCCCTAGCGCCACTTAGCCCCTCCCCATCCATGACGTCATCACCGCATAGGCCCCACCCCCTCAGCAGCCATTAGAAGGGCCAGCCTAAAGCTCTAGGCCCCACCCCCCTAGATTGTCCCCCAACCAATGGCCGCTGAGAGGACGGGGCCTTTGAGGAGATGACGTCATGGATGGGGGCGGGGCTAAGTGACGCTAGGGGCGGAGCAATGTGGAAAAAACTGTGAGGCCCCACCCACATGTATCAATACACAGGTGATAAAAACGACTTTTTACCAGAACAAGCACCATGAGGTGTGATATAAAATAAGTAATGAAAGCTCTAAAATTTACCCTTTTTACACCTGTGGAGAGCAGTCAAAACGCAAATAGGGGGTGACAGTGTCACTTTAAGGTCAAAGCCAATTTTCTTTTTTGCACTTTCCCTTTTTCCACTCTATGTTTAAAAGTCCATAGCGCTTGCATATTTTCACCGAGAGACCCATATGAGCCCTTATTTTTTGCGAAACCAATTGTACTTTGCAATGACAGGCATTTTTTTTCCATAAAATATGCTGTGAAACCGGAAAACAAATCATTTGCACTGTCAAATTGAAAAAAAAAATCGGAATTTGTTTGGATTTCGGGGAGTTTTGCATTTACGCCGTTTGCCCTATGGTCAAACTGACTTGTTATGCATGTGCCTCAAGTTGTTACGATTACAATGATAAAATAATAACATGTATAACTTTTATTTTATCTGATGGCTTTTAAAAAATTCAAACCATTGTTAACAAATATATGTTCCTTAAAATAGCCCTATTCCCAGGCTTATAGCGCTTTTATCCTTTGGTCTATGGGGCTGTGTGAGGTGTCATTTTTTGCGCCATGATCTTTACTTTTAATCGGTACCTTGTTTGCACATATGCGACTTTTTGATCACTTTTTATAAATTTTTTTCTGGATTTGATGCGCCAAAAAATGCGCAATTTTGCACTTTCGAATTTTTTTGCGCTTACGCCGTTTACCGTGCGAGATCAGGAATGTGATAATTTAATAGTTCGAGCGATTACGCGCGTGGCGAAACAAACATGTTTATTTATTTGTTTATTTATATTTATAAAATGGGAAAAGGGGGGTGATTTGGACTTTTATTAGGGGAGGAGATTTTTTATTAATAAAAAGACTTTTTTACTTTTTTTTTTAACATTACCTAGAAGTCCCCCTGGGGGACTTGTATATACACAGCACTGATCTCTCATAGAGATCGCAGGGGGGGGGGAGGAGATCCATCCCACTAGACACCAGGGATATGAGGTATAAAGCACTTCTGCACAGCTGCATTGAGGTACTTAATTAGCCGGCGCAGCAACGGGACCCGTGCCGGCTAATAGAAGCGCTCCCCGGCTGCAGATCACAGCCAGGAGCGGCGTCGTTCAGAGCGGGGTCCCGGCGGGACCCCTCTCTGAACTCCCCCTGCGCCACCATGACGTACCAGGTACGTCATGGGACGCTAAGGGGTTAAGGAATGCATTCAGTTCATTCGCCATGGTTCCCCCTGGTATTATAGGTAAGGTCTGCCTGAAATCACCAGCAAGCAAGACCAAGGCCCCACCCATTAGTTGGGTCTTATCTCAAGTCTCTCAGTGTTCGGTCTAATGCTTCCAGAGCACGTCTATGTGCCATGGTGCACTCATCCCAGACAATGAGTTGACATTGTCTAAAGATATGGGCATCTCCCGGATCTGCAGGAATATTGCAGACTGGCGTCTCATCTCTTGTAAGATTTAAAGGCAATTTAAATGTGGAGTGTGCAGTTCTGCCACCATTCAGAAGTGTTGCTGCTATTCCAGATGTTGCAACAGCAAAACTACCCATACTTCTAACCTTGGCGAGAAGCAGGTTGATAAGAAATGTCTTGCCAGTTCCACCTGGGGCATCAAGAAAGAAGAGACCTCCAGAGCCATTTTCAAATATTTCAAGTAGCCTGTGATATGCTAGCTTTTGATTTGGAGCTTTGTCCAGCTGAGACTCTTTCAAACTGACTTCAGCCAACAGCTGTGTTTTGCCATAACTTGTTTCCCTAAGGTAGCTACTGCTTATGACAGCAGCACCAAGTCTTGTTGGGGAGGTCATACCAAATTTTTGCCTGCTTCAATATGGCATCTGTGAAACTGAGTGAGGGATTATTGACCTCTTGGCAAGCCAAATATAAAACATCTTCTAGATCTTGACAGTATGTATCCCAAAAAGCATTTGGAAGGGCTGGGGCACAGCAGGTAAGAATTATAGCAAGTAGTTCCCTTATTTTGGGTGCAGAGTGGCTTGTTGCTGCCTCATTAAGACAGTCATGCAAATGGTAATCATCTTAGAGAAGCCCAAGCAGTTGGCAAGCCTGGTGGTATGAAGCACAGACAGTGCCATTTACTGTCCTGAGAAATTCAAATGAGGTAGGACCTATGACAACATGCGGTTAGGATGCACATTATATACTCGTCCAAGAGCATCAGCACAATAGATATGTGGCTGGTCCTGCACAGGAGTGCCTTGTTTTCGCCGCTAAAACTTCTTTTTGGAGACATTCCAAACATAGTATTAAGAAAGATCTGCATAAAACAGTGTCCTTGCAAAACTATCCTGTTGGCACAGTTTAAAGAATGCTGTAAGGGTTGTCCTAGGTGGATTTTGCACCCTTTCAGATAAATTATCAGCTGTAAAGTACACTTTCTGACCATTTACAAGATGGATACTGAGGTGTTGGACAGTCGGATATCTCTCATGCATTGAAAAGCTGAGAATTCTCCAAACTGCCTTATTAGAGCTTATTTCAATAGAAAATAATGTAGACGATCTCTATATATGCAACTGGGTGTATAAGGTGTGTCAATGCTTAGGCTGTTCCACGCCTGCACACTATTCAATAGTATATCAAGGAGACACACAGTGGTATTCTTTTAACTTTGCACTTTTTTTAGTAGCTTTTCAAACTATAGGCAATGTGGGTGCAAATGGCATATACTCTAATAACTTATCTAATAAATAATAAGCAGAGTCAAATTCTTTCAAAGTGTGGAGTCTTACGGCCACGTGTCTTTATTCTCAGTTTACTAAATTATATTCATAAACATATATATCTAAATATACTACTCTTTTAATAAATGTATAAATTACTAAAAACTTTTTTATAAATTTATTCCTTAAAGTATCCAACTACCTTTATATTGAATCCAACTGAATAACATCATTCAATCCTGTCGGGACGACCCACCCCAAAAACAATTATATGGGGGGGAGGGGATTTTCTCGGTGTCTTGAAGAAAACTGCAATAACGGCTCCTCAGGCATCTAGTTTTAATAAACCGGATTGATGACGTCATCACAGGTATCTGGCCAATCCTGAGGATACTTACTGTTTTCTGCCTAGATACCAACGATCACCTGTACCTGTAAATAAATACCTGCATAGGTAGAAACCATTATGAGGTGTGTGTGGGGGGGGGGGGGGCTGGGCCAGACCACCTAGCTATCTAACTGACTTTACAGTGCCAATGTACCCATATATATACTCTTTACTAATAGCTCCGAGTATATGTCATGTGGGTGCAAATGGCATATACTTTACTAACTTAAATAATAAATAATAAGCAGAGTCAAATTCTGTCAAAGTGTGGAGTCTTACGGCCACGGGTCTTTATTCTCAGTTTACTAAATTATATTCATAAACATATATATCTAAATATACTACTCTTTTAATAAATGTATAAATTACTAAAAACTTTTTATAAATTTATTCCTTAAAATATCCAACAACCTTTATATTGAATCCAACTGAATAACATCATATGACTGTCCGCCCCATTCAATCCTGTCGGGACGACCCACCCACCAATGCCGGCACAGCCAGGCATGAACCCAAACGGGCCGCGGCCAGCTCCACCATATTCTGAAGGCCCAGATTGAATAAATCGAGACCTATATCGGACAAATGAATGCCATCAGGACGATATAGGCCTGAAAGGAAACCCTCTAAATCAATATGGTGGTATGAAATACCGCCAAAAGACCTCATGAAATTGGACATGCCCCTATTCAGATGACGTCTAATAGTGTCAAGATAGACGAAGCCAGAAAACGACCACACTAATCTAGGCACTATTTCCGAAAAGCAGAGAACAGTGGTGGGATATAACACCGCCAATACCCAAAAAGTCATTTTCAAATCACCAAATAAAATATCAGAACGCATTCGTCCGATATTATTACCACCTGCATGTATTATAATGATATCAGGCGAAGGCCAGACTCTACAGACCCCTTCAAACAAGTCCATCAACTGCTCCCATCTCAAACCCCGAACTCCCGCCCAGTAAATCACCACATCACTCAGTCCCAAATTAGTGGTATAAATCCTGTAAAGAGCTCTCCTATGGGCCCAGTAGGTGAAGGATTGTCCAAGAATCCACACCACGATAGGACTGCGACCTGAAACAAAAATCAGAGACACAAAGGTCTAATATATAAACGGTACCTCTCAGATTTCCATCTACCTAAGTTCTTAATTCTAGACGGGGGGAGCCCTAATCTAAAAACCTCAGTCGCAGCACCTATTCTAAATGAGAGAGCAGAAAAACCAACTAAATCTATACCCAAGAGTATCAAACATTTTCGAAAGACAGAGACAAATTGATATCGACAAGGAAGAACCGTCCTCATGCACCAAAAATGAACCAACAACGCCCGGGCGGACCAACATATACTCAAGCACCGATCGAACTGGACAAACCGGACTACCCAGGATACTTACTGTTTTCTGCCCAGATATCAACGATCACCTGTACCTGTAAATAAATACCTGCATAGGTAGAAACCATTATGAGGAGTAGGGGGGGGACTGGACCAGACCACCTAGCTATCTAACTAACTTTAGAGTGCCAATGCACCCACATATATACTCCTTCACTAATTGCTCCGAGTATGTCATGTTTGCACTACGTAAAAAACACGGCCGTATTTCATACTAACGGCCGTTCTTTTGCCTATAACGACCGTTGTTTGCGCAACTATGTCTGTTAGTATGAAATACGGCCGGGTTTTTTACGTAGTGTGAACCCAGCCTTACATGGTAAATCTTCACCTCACATTTATTTCACATGTCCATAAAAAAAATAAATAATGGATATCACCCAGTGCATGTAGAGGCAGCGACTTTAACGGAAGATGTCCGACATCAGCTGAATCTCAGCATTCCAAGAAGTACTCCATATGTTCCATCGGAGGAGCAAGACACACGTGGAACGTCTGCGCTCTGAGTGCACACCACTACTATAACTGCGAAATCTCGCGTTATTACGCCTGTATTAATAAAATCAGCGTGATTAACCCAATTTCGATTTATGTATTTTTATTTTTTCCTCCTTGTGCTTAAAAGGCCATAGCACTTGCATTTTTTCACCTAGAAACCCAGATGAGCCCTTATTTTTTGCGCCACTAATTGTACTTTGCAATGACAGGCTGAATTTTTATTACACTGCAAAAGCAGAAAAAAAAATTAAATGTGTGGTGAAAATGGGGGGAAAAAAACCCCGCATTTTTTATTTTATTTATTTATTTTTTTACGTAACGTGTAACATTTTTTTTATTTGATGGCTTTTAAAAAAATTCTAATTAAACCATTGTTAACAAATATATGTTCCTTAAAATCGTTTTTTTCCCATGCTTATAGCGCTTTTATCCTTTGATCTATGGGGCTATGTGAGGTGTAATTTTTTGCGTCATGATGTGTATTTTCTATTGAACTTTGACAGCTGCATCGGAAAACTTAATTAGCGGGCATGGCAATCGGACCGCATAAGCGTCACCCGGGGCCGTGGCGGTGCAGAGCGGGGCCGCCGCCCGGCAGCGCTCTGAAGTCCCCTAGGTGGCCCAGGGCGTACTGGTACGCCCAGGGTTGTCTAGAGGTTAATTACACGGTCCACAATAGATGTTATATTCTAAATTCTAACGGAGCAATATTTATAAAAATACATTAAAATTCCAAAATCATTTAATGTGTGTCCAATTTCTTAATCCAAAATACTTCACGCTGCAATAGTTTATTTTTAAACTCCTGACTTCCTACCCTCACTTCCTCAAGGATCATCCAGTGTAATTCGCTAACCCTATGATGGCACTCCTAAAAATGTCTAGCCACGCTGGTCTCACTGATCCTGTTCTCTACCACTAAAATTACGAATGACACATCTGTGCTCATTCAAATGTATTTTAACTTTTCTTGACGTTTGTCCAATATACCCTTTTGACTGTTTTTGTAAATGAACAGCCGCCTTCGCCTGGCCTTCTACATCTGTATAACGGATACCCATCGCCATCTGTCTGGGGTTCAACTTTGAAGTTCCTTGGGTACCTTTTGCTGCAAATTCCTTGCTGCATGCAAGGTGAATTTGCAAAACCTGAACCACAGGGCCCATGAATCATTTGGGTCGTAACTGTTGTAAACAGTTCGGGATCCATAGATTCATTTGGTATTTCTGCAGATATGACAAAGCCAATCTCATTTGGCCTTATTTTTTCTAATCAGCCAAACTAATATATGAGCATGTGGCAGACCTATGTTCTGCCACTCAATAGAATACATCCACCATCGGGGTGCATGAAAGATCACCCAATCTCTTTAACTTTTGGCAAAACACTCGAGAAATCAAGTCTTGCCTATCTTTTGAAGATTCTGATGAGCAAATCTGTAATGGACTTCCCACAAAGCTTGATGGCAAAATAACTTGCCTTCCTAATGTCTCAGCTGACCTAACAGTATGGACAGCATCTTGTAGGTGTATATACTTCTCCACACAAAGCTCTTTCTGGTGGGCTCTGATGTAACATAGGCGCTCAGATTAAATTTTGGCTTACATATCCACAATAAACTGGTGAAACAGGTCCCTGTATGCCAACGAAGGATTTGCGATATGAGTATGTTGACTGCGAATCATGAGCAGAGAAGCATAAAAGGCCATTGCTGAAACTGTTTTTGTTCTAGCGTGCAGCAGAGTTTGGACCTGAGGGATTCCAAAGTGATATCCATCACGCCCATCCCAGAATATCAGTGGATACTGCAGTGCATCATATGACCTATGAAATTGAGAAATCCTCTGAAGCTGATTGTCACGAACCATTACAATGGCAACTTTATTAATACTTGGAGCATTGAATCTGCCTGATTGTTGCCCTGCAGGTGCTTTATCTGCCCTGATAGCACCTTTAAGGGCCTATTACACGGGTCATTTAGAGGAGCAAACGAGCTCTCTCAGCGCTCGTTTGCTCCTCGTTCCCTGCTCGCTGCCGCCGCTATTCAATGCGGCTGCTTCGAGCGGGAGGGGCGGCGGGGAGCTGCGGGGGGGACTGCCCGGGTGATCGCTGATCGTCCGGGCAGCCCATAGGATATAGCGGCGTCTGCTGCCGACGCTCCTATTCAGCGGAGCGACGGCAGCAGATCGCTGCTATATCAGTCGCTTGTTTTTCAACATGTTGAAAAACAAGCGACTGCAATTAGCCGGCATGAACGATGTCGGCTGATCGTTGCACTTTATTCCACGGGACGATTATCGACCGTAGCGGCCGATATCGTCCGAATACGGACGATAATCGTTCCGTGGAATAGGGCCTTTAGGCTATGTTCACACTACGTAAAACTACGGCCGTTGTTGTCAATGGCAACAATGGCCATAGTTTTTGTGCAGCGGAACACACATCGTATACGCTCCGGCCGGGATCTCTGCGGCCCCGCAAATAACTGACATGTCAGTTTTCTGCGGCCGGAATTTAGTGGATTCCGGCCGCAGAAAGACCTGTCAGTTTACACGCTTCACTGTGTGCTATGGTAAGAGCTCTGCGGCCAGAAAGATCACTGCCGCCGGAAAGAGATGAACCGGCCAGAGACCGATCGTTCCGTGACCCGGCCGGGGTCACGGAACGGCCGGTCTCATACGTAGTGTGAACATAGCCTTATGACTTATATCTGAAGGCATTTTTTCTATTGCTGCCTTAGGCTATGTTCACACTACGTATATTAAAGGCAGTATTTGGTCCTCAAGTCAGGTCCTCATAGCAACCAAAACCAGGAGTGGATTGAAAACACAGAAAGGATCTGTTCACACAATGTTGAAATTGAGTGGATGGCCGCCATATAACGGTAAATAACTGCCATTATTTCAATACAACAGCCGTTGTTCTAAAATAACAGCAAATATTTGCCATTAAATGGCGGCCATCCACTCAATTTCAACATTATGTGAACAGATCCTTTCTGTGTTTTCAATCCTGGTTTTGGTTGCTATACAGCCTCAAATATACAGCCTCAAATATACGTAGTGTGAACAAACCTTTAAACTGTTTGATATAGGTATTATGCTGATGCAGCACGTTTAAATATTGTTTCCTGCATGATGGTTGGAAATTTACTGTGGCGGGCATTTGCCTCTCCTCTACCCGATCATCACCCATGAAGTAGATTTGTAGGAATGCATTTGCCTGATCCTGTACAGGCAAAAGTGAGCCAATAAGATAGGATATTTGACCTTGTATTTTAAATTTGGGCATGAAACCACTTTCTTTAATTTTATTTGCACTTCAGGTGAAGTCATGTGAAAGCAGTTATAACTTTGTATTTTGCTAAGGAAATCTCTTGATTCTAGGCCATTGCCAGTAAGCAATGAATTTAGCGGCTCTGGAGGAGTTGGCAAATCTGGTACCTGTACCTTGCATCCGGAGCAGCACATACCTGGTGCCTCCTTGGAAAACTTTAAAGGACAACTCCCCCACTAAGGAAAAAAAACAAAAACCAATCAGAAACATAGCTTTTATACTTATCATCCCTCCTGAGCTGTCACTGTTTGAATTTCCCACCGTCTGTGTACCTTCTGATTTCTAGTCTTGTTCTTTATTTCTTCTTTGCTTCCTGGTTTCAGCTTCCCATGATGCACTTTGGCTGCTGTGACAAGCCAGCCCCCTGCTGTGACACTGCAAGTGCCTGCCCCTCCATTCACTACAACTCCCATCATACACTACACATGACCCCCTCTCTCGCTCTCTTCAGTCAGGCTGCTATATACACACACTGAAGCGGCACACTTATACTTTCACTTCACTGTAGTGTACATTCTGCAGGATGGTCGTCCCTAATTAGGTCAGGGCAGCAGGGGAGAGATAAGACGTCTGTGTAGCTGACATGCCGGGAGTGAGGAGAAAGATAAGCAAGTAACATGACTCACTCACTCACTGAGTCCACTCGCAGCAGGAGGGAGTATGGGGGAGGGGGTCCTGTAGCTGGTTATGTGCCGGGAGTCAGTCACGAGTCATTATTGAGTTGCAGAATGTCAGATGGATTACAGTTGCTCAGCCAATGGGAGCTGAGCAAGCTGAGTCACCTGACCAGGCAGGGGAGGGGGAGGCTGGTGTAACAGGAGCTAGAGCAGCCCTCCTGCTGATGACACATCGTCACTAGAAGGAGCTGATAGAGGAGCCTGGTGACGACAGTAATTAGGTATGAAGGAGTTTCTTACACTTCCTGGTGGGAGGTGGAGGGGGGAAAAGATAGGGAAGGAGGACAGACAGGTGATTGAAGTATATTACAATGTTATATAACTTTGTAATGTGCTTCAATTACTGGAAAAAAGTTTTTCATGAGAGTTGTCCTTTAAGGCACCACAGGAAGCACATAAAACTTCCATTTTACCAATGAATCTATGTTGGCCATAGTCTATGGTTGGATTATAAGCAAAAGCGGCATCATGCAGGAAAGTCCACTTATTAGTACGCTGATTGACGTGCTCTATTACTTTGTTTTCTGGCCTGAGTTTGTTGAGACATTTCAGCCACCCTAGCAGTAGCATGGCGCAGTTGATTAGCTTGCTGCCTGGCCTGGGTTTCCTGGGGTATTTCAGAAGCCCTAGCAGCGGCATGATGCATCTGATCAGCTTGCTGCCTGGCCTAAGTTTCCTGAGGGGTTTCAGCAGCCCAAGCAGCAGCATGGTGCATCTGATTAGCTTGCTGCCTGGCCTGGGTTTCCTGTGGTATTTCAGCAGCCCTAGCAGCAGCATGGTGCAGTTGATTAGCTTGCTGTCTGGCCTGATTTTCCTGAGGTTTTTCAGAAGCCCTAGCAGCAGCATGATGTAGTTGATCAGCATGCTGCCTGGCCTGAGTTTCCTGAGGCATTTCAGCAGCCCTAGCAGCGGCATGGAGCAGTTGATCAGCTTGCTGCCTGGCCTGATTTTCCTGAGGGGTTTCAGCAGCCCTAGTAGCAGCATGATGCATCTGATCAGCTTGCTGCCTGGCCTGAGTTTCCTGAGGTATTTCAGCAACCCTAGCAGCAGCATGATGCATCTGATCAGCTTGCTGTCTGGCCTGAGTTTCCTGAGGCATTTCAGCAGCCCTAGCAGCTACATGATGCATCTGATCTGCTTGCTACCTGGCCTGAGTTTCCTGAGGCATTTCAGCAGCCCTAGCTGCGGCATGGTGCATTTGATCAGCTTGCTGCCTGGCCTGAGTTTCCTGAGGTATTTCAGCAACCCTAGCAGCGGCATGGTGCATTTGATCAGCTTGCTGCCTGGCCTGAGTTTCCTGAGGCATTTTAGCAGCCCTAGCAGCGGCATGGTGCATTTGATCAGCTTGCTGCCTGGCCTGAGTTTCCTGAGGTGTTTCAGCAGCCCTAGCAGCAGCATGGTGCATCTGATCAGCTTGCTGCTTGGCCTGAGTTTCCTAAAGCATTTCAGCAGCCCTAGCAGCTACATGATGCATCTGATCTGCTTGCTACCTGGCCTGAGTTTCCTGAGGCATTTCAGCAGCCCTAGCAGCGGCATGGTGCATTTGATCAGCTTGCTGCCTGGCCTGAGTTTCCTGAGGTGTTTCAGCAGCCCTAGCAGCAGCATGGTGCATCTGATCAGCTTGCTGCCTGGCCTGAGTTTCCTGAGGCAATTGGAGGCATTTTGCCAAATGGAAGTTAATGTTAGACCCTGAAGATGTAGCGGTGTCTTTAAAGCCAAGTACAATACACTTTACAAATGTAAAATCAAAATTTCACAGGCTGTAAGTCAGTACTGAATTTGGTTTAACTTAGGGTGTCCAAAAGTCAGTAAGATCAGCTACAGGTTGTCGCCCCTCTCTGTTATCAATGAGAATTATAGTAAGTGCCCAAAGAGCAGAATGGGAGATTTCATTTACTGAATTATTATGAAAGGAAAATCAGGTAACTGCCCCTAGCAACCAATCAGATTCCAGCTCCCTTTGAAAATGAAAGTAGAAATCCTATTGGTTGCTAAGGCTTTAGTATACCTTCCCAACTGTCATTACTGCTGGGGAGCTGCAGTGCATTTTATATCACCTATGTGTTCATTTCTATGGGGCGGTCTTCCGCATCCCCCTCCCCTCCTGTACATCTGGCAAGGACGGAACCTTCGTTCTAACCTTCCCGGGCACCCAATGTATCTGAGTGCCAAATTTCAGGCCAAACATTTAAGGCGTTTGGAAGTCTATAGGGGACAGACAGACTTTCATTTTTATGATATCGACTAGAAAATGTACCCGATGCTGCCTGGGTATAAAGTGTCAGTGTGTTAATTAGATTTGTTCCAAGGTCGCTCAGGAGGCCAATCTATACCCTTATTTTTTTTTTATTTTTTTTAGGGGAAATCGCCAGGAGCCCTATATACCCCTATATACCTGACTGTTCTGCACTGTTTATGTAAACTGTAGCTTATGCACATTAGAAATAAACTAAAAACTTTAAACATCCTAAATACCTAATAGCCAAACTGAGATGTCATGTGATCAGACTGTATACAGAGCCTGGTTATATACAACATTGGCAGTGTTAAATACAGAGCCTTGTTATAAACAACATTGGCATCGTTATATACAGAGCCTGGTTATATACAACATTTGCAGTGTTATACTGAGCCTGGTTTATTACAACTTTGGCATTGTTATATACAGCCTGGTAATATACAACATTGGCAGTGTTATATACAGCCTGGTTATATGCAACATTGGTAGTGTTATACTGAGCCTGGTTATATACAACATTGGCAGTGTTATACAGTATACAGCCTGGTTATATACAACATTGGCAGTGTTATACAGAGCCTGGTTATTTACAACATTGGTAGTGTTATATACAGCCTAATTATATACAACATTGACAGTGTTATATACAGCCCAGTTATATACAACATTGGCAGTGTTATATACAGCCTGGTTGTGTACATCATTAGCAGTGTTTTTGTAAGGTACATAGCCATAAAGATTTTTACCTGATAAAACTCTGGAGCAGCAACATACAATTGTCCATGCGGAAAACATGCAAAATCCAGATTTATGCCGCCACCTGCAGTGACCAGGCTTGAACCTTGTTTATTGTCATTGCAAATGATGCTTAAAGAGACTCTGTACCCACAATCTGACCCCCCCCCCAAACCGCTTGTTCCTTCAGATAGATGCTTTTAATCTAAGATCTGTCCTGCGGTCTGTTTGGCAGGTGATGCAGTTATTGTGCTAAAAATGTACTTTTAAACTGGCAACCCCGTGCCCTACGGGAGTGGCCTGGATTGTGTATGTATTAGGCTAGCACAACCTCTCTGTCCCTCCTCCCCGCCCTCCTCATCATTAGGAATGCTCCAGGCAGATTGCCTCCTATTCCCCACCTGTGGCAGCCCGGCACATGGGCTGGATCGTTAAGGACCTGTGCAATGTTCAGCATGGAAAGAATGTTCCAGTGGCCTTTCTAATGATGAAAAGGGTGGGGAGGAGGGACAGAGGAGTGGTGCAAAGTTAGGGCACAGATACTCCGGTAGGGCACAGGGTTGTAAGTTTAAAAGTTTTTTTGGACAATAACTGCATCACCTGCCGAGCGGACTGCAGGACAGATCATGGATTAAAAGCTGCTATCCAAAGGTACAAGTGGTTTGGAGGGGTCAGATTGTGGGTACAGAGTCGCTTTAACAGGAAACTGCAATTTTCTAAAAGGTATTGTTTCATCTGAGTTAATCAGTGAAATTAGTCTATACCTGTAGTGTATAGTTGGGGGGGGCTGTATACCTGCAGTGTATAGTTAGTGGAGATCCTGTATACCTGTAGTATATAGTTGGGGAAGGTGCTGTATACCTGTAGTGTAGAGTTGGGGGGCCTCTAAACCTTTACTGTGTAGTTTAGGGGTCCTTTATACCTGTAGTATTTAGTTGGTGGAGGATCTGTATACCTGTAGTGTAAAGTTTGGGGGTCCTGTATATCTGTAGTATATAATTGGTGGAGGTCCTGTATACCTGTATTGTATAGGTTTGGGGTCCTGTATACCTGTATTGTATAGTTTGAGGGTCCTGTATACCTGTAGTATATAGTTGGTGGAGGGTCCTGTATACCTGTAGTATATAGTTGGTGGAGGTCCTGTATACCTGTAGTGTATAGTTTTGGGGTCCTGTTTACCTGTAGTGTATAGTTTGAGGGTCCTGTATACCTGTAGTATAGGTTGGTGGAGGTGCTGTAAACCTGTAGTATAGAGTTGGTGGAGGCCCTTTCATAAATCTTCTATGGCCTCATACACACATCTGTAGGTGTTTCAGATCCATTTGGGGACATGATCCATGCTGCAAAAAAAAAATTAAGCCATTGTGCGTCTGTGTCACCTATATGACAGTGGGTACCTGCAAATGCGAATTGTAACTGAAACACATTTGTAACCCTGTCCGCAAATACAGAAAGGGCTTCTGATGTGTGAATGGGACCTAAGGATGCAGTCACACATACAGGATCCTGTACGTGTAAATGCATTCTTAAAGGAGACCTGTCACCCCCCGTGCCGGGGTGACAGGCTCCCGACCCCGTTAAAGCCCCCTATACTCACCTGATCCCGCCGGGCTTTGCTTCCTGAACCGGTTGGGTCACGGAGATATGAGCGCCTGAAGCCCGGCACGCGTGCTCACAGGAGAGTCCGACGCTCATAGAGAATGAATTGGGAGTCCAATGCTCCGTCATTCTCTATGGGCATCGGACTCTCATGTGAGCGCGCGCGCTGGGCTTCGGGCGCTCATATCTCCGTGACCCGACCGGATCAGGAAGTGGGACCCGGCGGGATCAGGTGAGTATAGGGGGCTGTAACGTGGGGTCGGGAGCCTGTCACCCTGGCACGGGGGGTGACAGGTCCTCTTTAAATTAAAAAGAAATGTCTGTAAAATTTTCCTAGCATGAACCACAACTGTCCCTCTTTCGCCGTCCAAAATGTTGGGAGGTATGTATACCTGTAGTGTATAGTTTTAGGGTCCTGTATACTTGTAGTTTCCTGTATACCTGTACTATATAGTGGGAGTAGGGGGTCTACCATTTTTTTCTGTGGATCCACAGCTACCTGTGCAAATGAAATTAGTAATTCTATTGGTTGCTAAGGCTTCCAACTGCCATTACAGGCGCCCCTCTTCTTCTCTTTTCTTCTTGTAAACAAGTACAGGCAGAAGGTCAGGACAGGCAGAATTTGATGAACATGTGAAACAAGCATATGGTCCTTCCAGGCAACAGATAATAGTGAGGACACTGAGTCTGGACTGGGAAACTCATCAGAACTACACCTCAGCTGCTCATATGACTAATGGAATCTTAATGGTCAGACAAGGTGTGCAGAAGAAGAAGTAATTAAAAAAAAAGTTTAGGTGATAGCGCATTGGGGAAAAAAGGAGATTATCAGTGTACACTGACCTGTTGAAAAAGCAAGATCCAGCGTGCACATGCCATTAAATCTCAAAGGCTTTGTAGGTTGGTGTTAAAAGGATGCATTGGAGAGACTCGCTGGGCAGCTGTGGTTGCTTTATGAATCACTGTAGTGGACCATGATTGTCACGGAAGTTGGAAGCATGACACTCCATATGGCAGGGTTATCCACCAGGCTATACATACACTTGGCATGTACATTGGGAGCTTTTCTTAGTGAACATGCTAATAATGTCTTTTTTGTATGGCAATCACACTACAGATTGGGAAACTGTACCTATATACACACCAGCGCTTCCAACTATATAGGTTGTAAACTGCTGTGTACTGCAGACCCACTAATTCAGATAGATGTGGGCCCATTAATTTCTATGGGCTCATACACATTTGTTACAGATGTGTATTGGGGCCAGGATCCATGACGCCAAAAATACTGGCAAGCCATTAATATGGCCCCCATTTGCGGCACAGATCCCCTTTGAATTAAGGGGTTTATTCCCCATCAAACAAGTTGTGGATCTCTGCAGGTGCACATCCACAGTCCTGTGCTACAGGCAGGACCACAGACGTAGTAAAAACGTCATGTTTTTCTAGTCTGTTTCTATTTTCTGGTTGTACTTTTTTTCTTTTTCTTCAATTCTTTGCACATTATTATAGGGGCAGCAATATAGTCTGACCTTTGTACACAGTATATTGAGACTAGCATTACAGCAAGCCCTAATGACATAGAGAAAATATAATAAAGGGAACCCTACTTCCTTGGGAGTTTTATAGGCAATGACCTGTGTATAGGTTATTGTGGAGGAAGGAGGGTAGGCTTCGATCGGCATCTATACTAAATAGATTCATGTAATCTTATCTCTAAACAGGCATTATTTTTTACTGTGATCTCTGCGATGATCAGTTTTTAGGCTATTAGTGGTCAGACTGAAATGATGAACGCAATGAACTTCACTGACAGCGGCCGTGTCACAGAACAGCCGCTGTCATACATAGTGTGAATCCGGTCATTGATGGTAAAATAGAAAATTAGTGAAGATGTTACCAAAAATTACCCATATAAAGCCCAAAAATTCCCTATATATGGTGAAGTAATGTGGCTTACTACGGCTACTTGATTTCTGATGCACCCGTTCCTCATATTGCTAAAGGACTGTCCTCTTGTTCTCCCATTCTGTCAGTGCAGCTTGGACAGGGATTCCATCCATAAGATGGCTGCATACAGAGGAGCATATGACAAACATGTCACAATCACATTTGTGCGCAGTGTATTTCTATGGAGGTTGCATAGTGACGTATATGTCACATGGTCCTCTGTGGCAGCCATCTTATGGATGGAAGCTGCACTGACAGGATGGGGGAACAAGGGGGCGGGCCTTGAGCAGTATGAAAAATTAAGTAGCCATAGTAAGTCACATGACCTCACCATTTCCAGGCATATGATAGTGGCCAACCCCTTTAAATAAACAATGTTCATGTGTGGAAATATAAGTAAAGCTCTGATGAAATGTCATTGATCTCACCACATTGAATTCCCCCGACTGTCCTGCTGTATTATTGGAGTACTACCGCTTGTAAAGGTAATAAAACTATATTGGGCAATTCCTGTTTTTGAATTTGTTGCTGAGTTTCTATTTTGGAATTCTCTCATGCGTTAGTAATGGTTCACTAAAGGTGAACATATACTTGAAGCGGCTAGTTATGAACCTTATGGGATCCATTGCAAGGATTAATAGGAATATGCTGTTTCATTATATCATTGTTCCACTAGCTTTTTTTAAGCTTATATTTGCCTGAGTGATTACAGTTGGCCCAAAGATCTTTTTATAATAAAAAGAACAGCTTTACTTTCCAAATCACATCACAGTCTTGAATAGGTTAGTGGGCATCATTGTTAGAAGATGATCGCCCCTTGAGAAAGCATGTGTGAAACGCAGCCTGCAAAGTTACAGTGATGGGTGAGAAGCTGAGGGTATTTATGTGGGAGCCGTGTAATCATTTATATGTGCAATAATTCTACTGAAGTGCATGTGCAGTGTGGCACGTGTAGCACCCGTAGCTGATATAGAGATTGTAATATGAATTCCATGTGGCACTCTAGCTCTATTATTACATGTTTACATCACCATCTGTCTCTGCAGCCTGATTCTTGTTTGGAGATTGCCTCTTTATTTTTAGAGTTGTAAGTGAAGTGTTAATTGAAATTATTGATTTTATATGGCTTTGCATTAAATTTTTCGTTATTTTTAGATGATGAACTTCTTTACTAATTGAACTTTCTTAAATTAGCAGTTGCAAGATGTTTTTTTTTTCTCCATAAGATAAATTTGACTGGTGATAGAAAAGTCATTCGTACTCTGTGCTATATTCATGTGTATTAATGATGTGACTTGGCTAAAATGTCATCCTATTTTTTGTAGTGAAACTATATTTTCAGGTAGAAAGACTTTATTTAGTCCTGTTCCTTTCTAAGCATATGGCTAGTTCTTCTACCAGCCCTATGGTTTTCAGTAAGTTACGTGTTCTAGTTAACTTGATTATTCTATCTGATGTCTGAGCGATTTCTTTATATATTTCTTTAGCTTAATGGAGTGGTTTGGGTGGAGGACCCTGTCATGGTGCCAGATTTAAATAGGGTTTACATCTATTACTCATGGTCTGGCTTTTATGGTCAGTGAGTCATGTTGCCAAAGGCTGAGATGGTCATTGCCATGAAAAAAGGAAAAAAATCTATACCGTAGGTTGTACTTTTTGAAAAGCAGAGAAGTCATTGCTGTGCTAGATTGTGCTGTTTGGAGCATTGCCATTGTTCCTGATAGGCTTCTATTTGGTTGTCTTCCAGGTATCTAATATTTCTTTTCTTAGTTTCTTATTTCGCAATTGGACAGCATATTCAGACTCCGTTCTCTTTCAACAGATTCAAGATTTAGCCTTGCTAATTTGTGACACATTCATGGAAAACCTTGTTCAGTGGTTTCCAGTGTGTTGTCACTGTTACCAAGTGACCATTCTGAACCATGAGTTTGAATTTGGCAGCCACATTTCTGCCACAGGAATTTCATATGAAATATTCATCATCTGACAAGCTATTGGGCCTTCAATCACGCTGTTTCAGGTTCAGCTTAATGTATAGCACTTCTGTAAACCAAAAAGTAGGAATTTCTTGATTACCTATAAAATAATAAAAATAATGAATAAAACCGTTTTTAAGAACAAATTATCCGGTTTTTGAAAACTGAAGGAACTTTAGAAGAAAGCCATTGGTTAAGGCTTGGGAAGGTTATAAATGAAAGAGAATATTTACAGCAAGTCATTCACAATTGGCCTTGAAAATGTAGCAAATAATATTTTCTTTTACATTTTGAAGTGCAGGTTTAGATTAAGGGTTCAGTCACACTAAATGAATATTGCCATATTTTTTACAGAAACACTAAAAGCCTGCAATGTGTGAATGAATGCCTAAAATTGAACACAACAATGACCTTGAATATAACTGCCTGATGTTGTGTAGGTCTACTTTGCGCTACCAATACAATGACCCATTGTGGCATGGACCCAAGACCATTTAATGTGTCCTGTGGTATCTAGCACCAAGATGTTTGTACCGGAGCTTTTAAAGGAGTTTTCCAGTATTAAAACAAAAAACCCACTGGAAAGGACTAGGAACTAGGGACAGGGTGCAACAAAAAAAACAACAACTGTGC
The DNA here is from genome assembly GCF_027789765.1 of Dendropsophus ebraccatus. Lineage (NCBI taxonomy): Eukaryota > Metazoa > Chordata > Amphibia > Anura > Hylidae > Dendropsophus > Dendropsophus ebraccatus. The sequence goes on along the minus strand of NC_091455.1, from coordinate 146,724,293 downwards.
TTTAGTTGGCTGCTGCTCTGGTATCTCCTCCTAGAAGTTCTGGAGTGATATCTGAAAAATTGCATACATAATGCTGAATCCAGTCACTGGCCTCAGCAGTCATGTGCAGTACATGCAAGAAAAAAACCCTGATCACAGTATTAGGCTGCTGCATGACATGCACCAAGTACAGGATGGGTATGCGTCATAGCAACAGTGGTGGAGGTGCTGAATTCACAGTGGATGGAGTGGCACATATTTTTTTTTTTTTATATTCTGTAAAACTGCTTTAATGATGACCCATCACCTCCGGGGAAACCTCATCAATCAATAGGGGACTAAAATATAAAAAAGTTCTCCTATTTTACTTTAGACTAAGAGGCCGTGTTCTCTCCTAGTAAATTTACAAGCAGCTGTGTTTTCCTCTAGCAGAATAACCCTTTACAACAGCTGTATCTGCTCCCTTTAGCTGTGCTGCGTATTGTGCAAGGAGATTTTATTCCATAGCTGATAAATAATAATCTTTATAACATTATAATGGGTCACCCCCCATTCTGTTCATTCTCTATGCACATGGTGACATGAGTTTGTTATCCCTTTATTTTCATTTGCTGCATTTATTGATACTTTATGTATTATTTGCTTTTGTGACTTATTTATTCACATTGCACTTTACAAACTTAGCACTTTTTATTACATAGCTTATTATTGTATACTTTGGTTATATACATGACAGGGAGGACATGGTATAAACGTGTAATTGGGTTGTAGGCTATGGAGATACTTTGCGTTGTATAGTTCTCCCATGTGGTTTTTGGGTGTTTTTAATTGTTTTTAATCATGTATGGGGATCCTGGTCTATTTGCTGTTTTTGATACTAATCATGTGTGTTAAATAAAGATATATTGATTATTTATATTACATAATTGGTGTGCTCCTTCTGTAGTATGGCATACTCCTTTTTTTGTTTTTTTTAGGTTTTGTGATTATAAATTTGGTATGCCTTAGGGAGCACCCTATAGGTGGTGCAGTCCCCCTCTCCCCCTTTTAATCTTTATAACATTCAGAAGGTTCCCAGTGAGAGGTGAGGAAGATGTTTAGCTGATTGTTATTTTGCCGATTTTCTGCCTATTGGAATTCACTTAAATACATCAATTCACTAAATTTGTTATTGCCTTTTAACAAATTTATAAAAAAATAGATTATTTCATTCTCCCATTCTTATTTTATTGACCATTGTTGTTGTTCTCAATCCTGGCCAGATTCCATTTTGCCATTAATGTGGCTTATAGAAACAGCACATCTCCTCATAATTATATGTCCCAAAGTAAAAAGTCTCACCAAAAGTCTCTGTGCAAAATCTTGTTTTCCTGTAAAGGCCCTATTACACTAAATTACGTTAGATTATTAGATTACGTTTTGGCCCATAATCGTCTTGTGTAATAGAAGGCATCAACAATGTTGGCTGATTGTTGCTGTTGTTTGTCTTTCAACATGTTAATACTAGGGAAATCATCAGATATTTTGATATCTAAGCAAATTTCTACCTCCTCTACTGCCTATCTTGCAGTTGCTTGATCAGATTGAAATCTTCCCAAAACTGTATTCCACTGCACAATTTTCCCCCATTTCCTTGTGCATAAAGTATCCATGTTTGGATTTCTCTTTTACATCTGATTAATAAAATTACCATAAAGTACAAAAAACATTAATTTTTTATTCTCTTAGTGTTAATATGTCTGCATATTAAGACAAAACAGGCAGTCAGATATTTGAGTAATCATCTTTTTCCTCTCCGCAGGCCGAGATTTGATTTGTATTCAGTCAATGGATGGGATGCTTATGTTCTTTGAGCAGGAGAGCTATGCATTCGGACGTTACCTGCCTGGGTTTCTTTTACCCGGACCCCTAAGATATAGTGCAAAAACAGATTCCTTTGTTACTGTCTCTTCTTGCCGACAAGTTGAAAGCTACAAGTAAGTATAACTTTTCTACAAAAAAACAAAAACATGGCACGCTGTCATGATTGGGCTATTTCAACATGTTGAAAGACCACGATCAGTCGACATCGTGCATGTTGGCTGATTTTGGTCTTTCAACACCAAACGATTACGCCCAGTAATCGTTTGGTGTAATAGGGCCTTAAGAGAAGAAAAAGTAAAATACATTGTGTGCTAATGTAAATATAGCTTTAAAGGGGAACTCCAGGTAGAGGTTAAAAAAAAATCTAACTTATGCAGAAGCATATAGCATTACTTACCTATCTATCCCAGTTTTGAAACTACCAAAAATTCATTTGTTTGGGTTTTTTTTTGCTCTGTATTGTGTTTCTGTCCTTCCTTAGCATTTCCCAGAATGCAGTGCTTTCCCTTAGCTGATCATCACAGTCCCCCACCCACACAATCAGTAAAATTAGTGCTGCACCTGCTTCTGCTCCGGTCAGAGATGGTGAATCACTCAGTGGATTGGGTTATCCAGCCAAGCCTCCTGTAATAAAAAATGCTTGAAAAAAACCATTAAGGTTGAAACGTCGCTATGTGTGCCATGATGGAATAAAGTTTTCCTTTTTCCATACTACCGCCTATGTGAGATGCTGTTGCCATGCTGTAAGCCTCCTGTGATATCACACACACACACCACACACAATGTGAGACAGAGGCATGTAAGATTTGTCTCCTAAGGGGAGAGAGCAGTGGGAGCAGGAGACAATGTGAATTGGCCATTGTGAGGAGCCTTTTTTTTTACCTGCATTTTTATCAGCTACCATTGTGGCAGAACCGCACAGATACGGTGATACATTGTATAGATACATCTATATAACTTTTAATGTACTTTTAATAGAAAACAAGTTTTTCTCACCCGGAGTTCCCCTTTAAGGTGACACTGTCACCCCCTTTTTGCATTCTGACTTCTCTACACAGGTGTAATGGGTAAATTTAGCAGTTTTCATACCTTATTTTATATCATACGTCATGGTGCTTGTTCAAGTAAAAAGTGATCTTTTATCAACTGCAGATTGTGCTAATGGGCAGGGCTTCATGGCAACAGCACCACTTAGCCCCGCCCACAGCGCCACAGTTGGCCCCCCTCTGTGATGTCATCGCCACATAGGACCCGCCCCTCTCTGCCCATTAGTATGTCCGACCTACAGGGGGTGGGGCCTAGACCTTTAGGCCAGCCTTTTTCAATGGTCGACGAGGGGGCAGGGCCGATGGGTCTATGGGCAACGGTGGCACTGTGGGCGGGGCTAAATGACAGTTTCCATGAAGCCTCGCCCACTTAGCAATGCGCAGATGATAAAAGATCACTTTATACTTGATCAAGCACCATGACGATGATACAAAAACTGCTAAATTTAACCATTACACCTGTGTAGAGAAGTCAGAATGCAAAAAGGGGGTATTGCTTTAAATGGGCATTTCCATCACATGAAGTTGTAGCATATCTGTAAGCATTATGCATTAACATCCTGATCAGTGTCCAACCTTTGCGTCCCTCTCTTTTTTTGAGAATGAAGTGGATAGAGTGCTGCAAAAAATTTTTTATTCAAGTAAATGTGGCTAGTTGAGATTTCATGCACAGCTACTGTGCAAGGAAAAACAATGAAGGGGAAACAAATCTTCACCGACACTCTGTCGCCTTCCTTCTGAGGAACAGTGGGCTCCCAGAGGCTGGACCCTCATGATCATATTCTAGCAATGTTCCATCACTTTTTGACTTGTAACTATACCTATATTATTGAAAACATTCTGCATGTTGCTGAACCTGAGCTATACATTTGGATAGGTATTTATTTTATTTATTAACACTTTTGCGTATAAATAAATCCTTCTATAGACATCCAAAGTAATGTTAAACTAAACTGTAAAAATGGATAAAGCCTTTGGGTAAAGGTAAATAAAACTCTTTGGACTTTGAATTATGGTCAGAGTCAAAATGAAATGACTGGCTTTAAGCGAAAATGTCCCATCAGGTATATCAATTACATTACCCAGTTGACGACGGCGTAGGGATTCCAGTGGCGGGGTACCCGTGCCCAGTGCTCTTTTCATCTTGTGCACTAGCCCGACTCTATGCACTGGAGGCAAGCCAGTGCCCGCCAGTGTGAAGATACCACCTCCCCTTGGAGAGGCCCTGTTGATTCTAATGGAGGCATGTCACATAGAGGAGGGGATATTGTAACACTGGGATTGCAGGGCCCACCTCCAGTGCATAAAGGCGGGGCAGTGCCAATCTCACCAACTGGGCAGCGTTTTGGGAAAAGGACTGCACCACCGGGATACCTGCTGCTGACTAGGTAATATGAGGAAATAAAGTTTGATGTGCCAGATGGTACATTTGCTTTAAAGTGACACTGTCACCCCCTTTTTGCATTATGACTTCATTACTTAGGTGTCAAGGGTAAATTTATCAGTTTTTATACCTTATTTTATATCATACGTCATAGTGCTTGTTCCGGTAAAAAGTGATCTTTTATCATCTGTGGATTGTGCTATTTGGGTAGGGCTTCACAGGCACAGCACCACTTAGCCCTGTCCACAATGCCACTGGTGGTCCGCCCCCGTGACTTCTCAATTATTTCCAGCCATTCAGCATAGAGTTCAATGCAACCTTCAGTACAACAACGGCCATTGTTCATATCTTGTGTTAACATAGCCTTAAAGGAGAAGTCCGGCCAAAATTAATTTTTGATATGTTGTTACTTATGAAAAGTTATACAAAGTTCTAATGTACATTAATTATGGGAAATGCACATATAGGGCTATTTCCCTTAATTTAGTAGATCAGGAAGTGTTAGAATTCTCTCAGATCCAGTGATGTCACGACAAAAGGTGTAATTCCTATGGAGTGTCCAGCAGGGGGCGCTCTCTATATTGAAGTCTATGGGACTTTATTGTTTCTATGGATTTCTATGTAATGTAATGTAGTGTACAGTGCTTTATTGAATGAATACATCTATGGAATACTTTGGGGAGCAAGTGTCCCTGCCCCCCAAAGTATTGCATAAATGTATTCATTCAATACATTAGGATATCACAGTAAGCCCGCCGATCCGCCGCATTCCCGCCGACCACCGATCCGCCGCATTCCCGCCACCCGCCGATCCGCCGCATATACACTGAACTACAGCTCCCATCATCTGCTTATAGTAAGAACAGGTGATGGGAGCTGTAGCTGGGTTATGGCTGACTTGCCTGCGATGCCACTGCTTATGCCGCTGGGCGCAGGGGGGAGCCGCTCAGTACACAGGAGCGCTCCCCCCTCCTCCTCCTTCTTCCGGGAACCTTCCCCCTATACCACTGCTGACTCCCCGCCTGGCCGCCGCTCTCCGCTCTCATATACCGGCTCCAGATGCTTCCTGGTGTCCGCACTGATGCATCGGGAGCTGGTAGATGAGAGCGGCGGCCAGGCGGGGAGTCAGCAGTGCTATAGGGGGAAGGTTCCCGGAAGGAGGAGGAGGAGGGGGGGGACCGCTCCTATGTACTGAGCGGCTCCCCCTGCGCCCGGCGGCATAAACAGTGGTATCGCAGGCAAGTGATATCCATTACCCAGCTACAGCTCCCATTACCTGTTCATACTATAAGTAGATGATGGGAGCTGTAGTTCAGTGTATATGCGGCGGATCGGAATGCAGCGGGAATGCGGCGGATTGGCGGGCTTACTGTGATATCCTAATGTATTGAATGAATACATTTATACAATACTTTGGGGAGCAAGGACACTTGCTCCCCAAAGTATTCCATAGATGTATTCATTCAATAAAGCACTATTCACTACACTACATTACATTACATAGAAATCCATAGAAACAATAAAGTCCCATAGACTTCAATATAGAGAGCGCCCCCTGCTGGACACTCCATAGGAATTACACCTTTCATCGTGACGTCACTGGATCTGAGAGAATTCTAACACTTCCTGATTTACTAAATTAAGGGAAATAGCCCTATATGAGCATTTCCCATAATTAATGTACATTAGAAATTTGTATAACTTTTCATAAGTAACAACATATCAAAAATTAATTTTGGCCGGACTTCTCCTTTAAGATAATATCAGCAGATCAGCAGTACAGTGTACAATGGCAACGTAAAATGATAGCAGCTGTAAGCAGTGATCATATAGTAAGCAACATATTTATCGTTTTTTTTTTTGTTGCACTATATTATTTTTCATCTAGTAAAGAATAGCATGGCTTACATATTAGAAAATACACTAGTCGATATATTCCTACATTTTAATTGTGGCAGTATCAAAGCTTTCCTGTATTATTCCACATGTGATAGACTAACCTGTATGCCATAATCCAGACTATAATTATATCAGTGTTTTTAGTCTTTATATTTTGGTAAATCAGAAGTTAGATTTATAGGCATGGTATGTTTTATTTAGGTACAGAGTTATTTGCATTTTTCTATCTGTTTGTGGTACTGTTTTTGCACTAAAGAAAGCAGTCCCCTTATTTGTCTTCACAGCAACTGATTGAGAAGCTGGTCTTTTGTCAATATTTTTAATTTTTCAACCGTTTCCAAGAAGCTAATTTAAATGTTTTGATCAATATGGCTGCATTTCCTGTCATCATTTTTGCCACCAATGAAGTGTAGAGTGAAACAATCATAATCATCATACCTTGCATTTGCCTTAAACTTATTAACCAATATTTATCCATTTCTCAGTTTTGTGTCTATATCCTTTTTAAGGGTCCATTCACATATACAGAATCTGCTGCTGCAGTATGAGTGTATGGACCCTATAGGGGTTTTCCTATCTGAGCATGTTATACACTAGCCAGACAATCTGGGAGTAGGTGGAGCGCCAGAGGGCAGAAAAGGTTAGGACTAGAGATGAGCGAACCTGGAGCATGCTCGAGTCCATCCGAACCTGAACTTTCAGCATTTGATTAGCGGTGGCTGCTGAAGTTGGATAAAGCCCTAAGGCTATGTGGAAAACATGGATATAGTCATTGGCTGTATCCATGTTTTCCAGACAACCTTAGGACTTTATCCAAGTTCAGCAGCCCCAGCTAATCAAATACCGAACGTTCGGGTTCGGATCGACTCGAACCCGGTTCGCTCATCTCTAGTTAGGACCTTTTCTGCTCTCTGGATAACCCCTTTTAAGCGACTCTGTACCCACAATCTGACCCCGCCAAACCACTTGTACCTTCAACCTACCTAATCCAACATCTGTCCTGGGGTCCGTTCGGCAGAGATGCAGTTTACTTTTAAACTTGAAGCCCCGTGCCAAACGGGAGTATCTGTGCCCTAACTTTGCACAACCTCTCTGTCCCTCCTCTCCACCCTCTTCATCATTAGGAATGACACTGAAACATTTCCTTCATGCTGAACATTGCACAGGTCCTTAAAGCGTAACTGTCATTTCAGGGTCATTTTTCTGAAAACATTAAATATCAACAGTTCAAGCGATTTTAAGAAACTCTGTAATAGGTTTTATGTACTAAAAGAGTTTCCTTCTGGACTGAAAAAGCAATCTCCCAGCCTCCCCCCTCACTGCAGAAGCAGCAGGATTTCTGTGTCCATTATGTGGCTATGGAGGGGGGAGGGGCTGTTAGGAGTGACTGAGCACGGAGCAGTCTTGCACAGCACAACACCCTGCAATCTTCTCTCAGTAAGTTTCTAGATAAGCACTGACCTTTCTGACCCCTGAATCCAGCGTTTTAGGTGCCCAGACAGTGTACAAACAGCTGACCTTCATGTCACCTCTTCCTGCTCCCTCATCTCCCTCAGCCCCTCCCCCTTATAGGCTTACAATGGAGAGGGCAGAACCCGTCTTCACTGGCTTCTCTGTAATGAAGACGTGTTTGCCTGATAATGCACAGATAAGAAGTCAGGGGGGGAGGCTGGGAGATTGCTTGAGTACAGAAGGAGGCTTTTTTGGCTGATGAAACCTATAGAGTTAACCTACAGAGTTTCTTAAAATCGCTTATACTACTGATTTCTGCAATAAAAAAAAAACATGACAGTTACGCTTTAACAATCCAGCCCATGTGCCGGGCTGCCACAGGTGGGGAATAGGAGGCAATCTGCTTGGAGCATTCCTAATGCTCACCTGCCGAACGGACCGCAGGACAGATCTTGGATTAAAAGCAGCTATCCAAAGGTAGAAGTGGTTTTGGGGGGGGGGGGGGGTTCAGATTGTGGGTACAGAGTCGCTTTAACTTGGAAACTGGTTTTAACGTGTTGCAGCTTTGGTGTCATGGGTTGTTCTCTTTGTACAGATATCAGGTGCTTGCTGTTGCAACAGACGCAGATACTAAAAAGGAGATAGAGCAACAAAAAATTAGCTCGGGCAAGAAACTTTTGGTAAGTTTTTACTAATATTATGCATTTAGAGTGCCTTGAAAAATTATTCTTATCCCTTGAACATTTATATGTTATTCTCGTAAACTTAAATGTATTTTCATTGGATTGTTTATGTTCTCCACAGATCTGGCCTTAATGGAAGAATAGCAATAAGAAAGCAATTTAAATCATTATAATGGAAGTTATGCAAATTGTGTGACTGCATCTTTTACACTCCATGGGTCGGGTGCAAAGCACCTTGCCCACAATGTAAGGGTTAAAGTGTTGATGCATAGCACTACTACTTACCTCCTCAGGTCATACAGGAAAGAGTGCTGCAGAGCAGGGTTTCCCTCTCAAGAGTAGTTCTCCAGCCTAGTCAACCAGGAAAAAGTTAAGTGATATTACTGTTAGTCTTTTGGGTCTAATCATTAAGCAGCTATCTATATAAATCTCTGCTTACAGTCCCCACAAAGTAGCAGCGACTGGGACAGGGGGAAACAACAGTGCAATGGCTGGAGAGGAAGATTAGTCTGACTGCTGAGGACTGTCTGACTGCTGAGTTAGACTGGAGAGGGGAGAGTTTAGAGAAAGGAAGACCAATTACTAGGGAGTTACAATAGTCAAGACGAGAATGTATCAGGGCGACAGTAAGAGTCTAAGAGCTGTGACAAGGGTAACAAATGGGTGGATTCCGGTGATGTTTTTGAGATGTAGGTGACTGGAGTGTGCAAGAGCTTGAATATAGGGTCAGACAATAAACAGCTATGCATACACATTGTTTACTGTAGAGAGCAGAATACCTCTCAGCATGGCAGGTGTTCTGCTCTTCTGTGGGGACTTAAAACTCACGTCTCCCAAATCTTGGCTGTGTCCTGTATCTTCAGTTACCTTGCACCCTCTAGTGATCATCACATGGATCTTCTTACAGGAATTGTGCTCCTCTACAGTAAGTAGCGATCTGTAAAGATCTGTTTACTATCTGTCCCCAAGGAGTTAAGTGATGATTCTGTGCATCACCACTTAACTCCTTCCACACTGGTTGAAGCGCAGAGTGCTCAGATAAGTAAGTATATCGCTGCTTAGTGTCTGGCCTCAGAAGAGTGTCTATTACCATTTAACTCTTTGTCATGTAATTCTTGGCTGGCTGGGCAGCAGGCACACTCTTATGCCTTTTGTGAAGCCTTCTGTTCTTGAGCAGAAAACTGAGCAGAGCAAGGGCCCCTGCCATTTAGACTGGAGTCTTGGCACTTGTTGTAAAATATAGATAGGTAGATAGATATAGTGGTTTTATCAATCAACTACCGTATTTTCTGGCGTATAAGATGACTGGGTTTATAAGACAACCCCCAACTTTTCCAGTTAAAATATAGAGTTTGGGATATACTTGCTATATAAGGCTACCCCTCTTCCAACGCACACCAAATAAAAATTAATAAAAACACATCAGACAGCAGCGAGATCTGAGAGGCAGAGAAGGAGGTACAGTAATACCGTTAGAATACAAGGTGGGGCCAGACAGGTGAAAGAGGTGTGTTTTTCTGGGCACAGCGCCACCCCAGACGCCTGCAGCTTGCTCTGCCCTTCACACAGTTGCTGCATATGGCGGGTATGTGGCCGTTTTTAGCTCCCCCAATCATATGCAGCGACTGCAGATTCTCCAGTCCGGTTCTGAATTTATTGAGCACCCAGCATATAAGATGACCCCTGACTTTTGAGAATATTCTCCTAGGTTTAAAAATAGTCTTAAAGGCCCCCCCCCCCAAACAGCTTGTACCTTCAGATAGCTATTTTAATCCAAGATCTGTTCTGGGGTCCGTTCGGCAGGTGATGCAGTTATTGTCCTAAAAAACAACTTTTAAACTGGCAGCCCTGTGCCCAACAGGCGTGGCTTAGAATATCTGTGCTCTAACTTTGCACCGCCCCTCCGTCCCTTCTCCCCACCCTCTTCATCATTAGGAATGCCACTGGAACATTTTCTCCATGCTGAACATTGCACAGGTGCCCTAACGATCCAGCCCATGTGCCGGTGATACAGGTGGGCAATAGGAGACAATCTGCCTGGAACATTCCTAATGATGAGGAGGGCAGGGAGGAGGGACAGAGAGGTTGTGCCAGCCTAATGCATGCACAATCTAGGCCATGCCCATTGGGCACGGGGCTGCAAGTTTAAAAGTTGTTTTTTAGGACAATAACTGCATCACCTGCCAATCGGACCCCAGGACAGATCTTGGATTAAAAGCAGCTATCCGAAGGTACAAGCGGTTTGGGGGAGTCAGATTGTGGGTACTGAGTCGCTTTAAGACAGTCTTCCTAGATTAAGTATCAATTCATTCAATTCATTATTGTTCTACGGCTTAATGTTTATTTAGACTTCACATCTTAGCTCATGCTTGGGCTACCTGTCAACTAGATGTTTTATGACTGTGTTTGTGAGAGTATTTTACGCTTGCCCAAAGTAAGGAGACTGGGGACCTTGCTTGAGTTTTGGCCAACCTTAGTGCATAGGTGCATGACACTCAGGGTACTATGAAAACTGATGCGTGCAAGTGGGGGTGGGGGTTCATTTTGGTGGAACAACAGAAGAAGTGTGTGTAAAGTCTTCCCTCCTGGTCCCCAGAAGAACAGGTGGGGCTTTTACCTGGCATAGCTAAATATATTGTGCTGTATGTGACATAGATTTGTATTTGCATCTTGTATTCTGTATCTATCATTATACTTTATTCACTTGCTTATTGTGTGTGGACATAGTTATTCCCCCATCATAGGATCCACTGTAAAACACCTCTATAGTAAGTAGTCGTACGCTTACTATACTACTCTGTGTGCAGCAGACAGCACTATTCCATTCAATAAACCCCAGTATACACTACACCTCCTGAGTAGAGACCTTAACAGAATAGCATTTTTTTTATAAACCTCCATCCAGTAATGCTCTTCTTTGAGTATATTTGCCTGTAGTTTTCCCGTCGCATATTGTAAACTGGCATTACTAATAAAGTATAAAAAGAGCCTAAGGTGATGATAAAAGTGTTCTTGTTTTCTAATAACAGAACCAACTATTACTCTATCACCACTTCCTCACAAGACCTAAATCCTCAACACTATTTTCCATGGACTTTGTCGGGCATTGTATGGTATTTTCTTTAAATAGGGATGAATTATGCTGCGTTTACACGGAACGATTATTGTTCGAATTCGCACTATAACAATCAAATTTGAACGATAATCGTACGTGTAAACGCAGCGAACGATCAAATGATGAGTGAGAAATCGTTCATTTTGATCTTACAACATGTTCTTAAATCGTTGTTAGCAAAAAATTTGCAGATCGTTCTGTGTAAACAGTCGTTCACCGAATTAACCTAGGTGCGAGATAGGCTTAAAGTGACTATGTCACCCCCTTTGGGCATTCTGACATCTCTAAACAGGTGTAATGGGTAAATTTAGCGTTTTTCGTACCTTATATTATATCATACGTTATGGTGCTTGTTCAAGTAAAAGGTCATCTTTTATCAACTGCAGATTATGTTAAGTGGGCGGGGCCTCGCGGCATTAGCGCCACTTAGCCCCGCCCACAACGCCACTGTTGGTCCTGCCCCCTCACCAACCATTGGAACAAGCTTGCCTAAAGGTCTAGGCCCCACCCCTTCTAGGTCGGCCCACCAATGGCCGCCAAGGGGGTGGGACCAACGGTGGCATTGTGGGTGGGGCTATGTGGCACTACTGCTGCGAGGCCCCGCCCACTTAACACAATCTGCAGTTCATAAAAGATTACTTTTTACTTAAACAAGCACCATGACGTATGATATAAAATAAGGTGTGAAAACTGCTAAATTTACCCATTACCCCTGTGTAGAGATGTCAGAATGCACAAAAGGGGGTGAGAGTGTCACTTTAAGCGTTCGCAAAACGATCGCAGAACGATTTTTCTGTACGATATATTGTTTCATCTGAACGCTGATCGTTAATTCGAAATCGTTAATCATACGACCGGGCAAATTATCGCTCCGTGTAAACGCAGGATTTCAGTACCTGCCAAGACTGGTGCTATTCCTGGGCAGGGCTGCTGTCTCTTGGGAGTAGGTGATAGATCAGCAGCAAACCCCTAGGGTATTAGCCTCACCTTGTGGTGAATGTATCAGGAAGTTTGACTCTTCATGGTGTACAGCTGAGAACAAGTAGAGGACAGCGGAGTGTAGTACCTGGTGATGATAAATTGTAATTTGCTGTTTCAGTATTTTAGGGTAAAAACTTGGGATGATTGTTAGCTTTACATTAGTTAGATATATAGTTAATAGATTCCCAATGGGCTACTCACCAGCTGCAGCTGTTTTACAGACTGGCTGTACCAGAAATTGTCTCGACACATATGGCAGAGAATATTTTATTCTAAGTTTTATCGCATGTTTATAAAACTCCCTTCGGTCATAAAAGGAACAATCTTGGTTTTGTTCTGTTTTTTGATATAATATTCCCTTGCTCATCATATTTAAGTGAGTATGTTTGACTGTCTCCTGCTCCATCACACAGGAGACCCTTTTATGTTCATACTGCTGGCGCTGTGCGGGATTTTCACCTAATCATCATATGGTCTCAGCTTTTTATGTCCTCGGCTTGGAGTTAGGTGATCATTTTATGTGTGTGCGCAGTAAGTGCAGCGATGAGATAAAAGTTTTCTACTTGTCATCAAAGTCTAATTTCTCGACTTTCTCTAGGATTTCTGGTCGTATGTGAACATTGCAAAACGGTTTAAGCTGTATTACCAAAGTTACTGCAATAACAATATACTTTATATTTTTCTATAAAGGAAATGTTGCTGTGTTCATGTAGATTTTAGTGATTTTTATAGAGGATGCTATGCTGAATAAAATATATTTCTTTCATTTGTGTTACCTTTGGACTGATAATTGGTCCCCTGGTTATGTCAACCCACATATCTCTTAATTGATATTAAAGGGGTAGTCTGGAGAGTAGAGTTTTTTTTGTTATATTGCTTAAAAAAGTGGTATTACTAAAAAATTTATACTTTTTCCTTCACCTACCAACTTTCATTGAGTTTTAGCAATAAGGTTATTGAGTTGCACAAATGCTACCAGCATTTGTGACGGAACTGGAGAGCTGTTTAAGCCCTACAGTTCCTGTACCCCTGCTCTGTTTAAACGCTGCGGCACAGCACTATTGATACAGAGCAGCTCCCTTCCCCCTGTGTACTGTATATTCTTACTAGAATATGTAGTACCTGTCAGGGATGTGACCCACTTGCACAGCGAGTGGTGCCCTGCAATTAGGCTGGGTTCACACTAAGTTTTTGCAATACGTTTCTTTGCAAAAAATGGATGAAAAAAAAAACTGATGCATTTTTGTGCATTCATTTTGATCAGTTTTTCCGCTGACTTTCATTAAAAAAAAAAAATAGATCCTTTTTTAACGGACACAAAAAATGAGGTCGACTACATATTTTGTGTACATTGAAAAAAAAAAAAAAAAGCATCTGTTTGATCCTTTTTTTTTTATAGTGAAAGTCCATGGAATCCACGGATCAAAACGAACGCACACAAATGCATCAAATAAAATTAGTTTTAAAAAGCCTTAACTTTTTGAAGCCAAAGTTTTTTTTTGGCCACCAAAGTTGTCAGAAGGCTTCTTTTCCGTGGGACGAGCTATAGTTTTTATTGGTACTATGATTTGCATTACATACAAACTTTTGATAATTTTTTTTCACTTTTTCAGAGGTAAGGTAACCAAAATTGATGCTGTGGCACTTTCTTTTTTTTTTTAAGGATTTTTACTGTTCAGGATTAATAATAGTAACAGTACAGGTTGTTATATATGCGGTGATAGCAATTATGTATGTTTTTTTCCCCTACATTCCTGTACTTTTGTCTTTACACCTTAAAGGCACTTAAACTGCAATCGTTCACTGGCTAGCGTACATGGCAGGCCTGGAGGTGATGGTCTGACCTTCAGCTGCCATGATCCCCTCCCCGTTAACCACGCAAATGCTGACTGCATCACCAGTCTGGTCTCTGCACTTGCGGCAGGAGCATGACTGCTGTTTGAAAGCTGTCCCCTGTAATTGATCAGGTGGGCTCTGCTTTTGAGCTCATCCGACAGCCAGGACATACATGTACTTCCTCGAGTGTATATGCCATCACTGCCAGAATGTACATGTATGTAATGAAATGGAAAAGAGTTAAGTTATGTTTCACTTATTTTTGCCACATTTCTGGTAATGTTTTTTCTTTTCTTTACCATCTATATTATGAAATAATCTGTAATCTTGCAGTTTTCATTCTTCCTACTCAGTCTAATGAGTCTGGTACTTCCTATTCTATAGAGAAAACTTTTAGGCAGTCTTCTCACTATAATTTCAGGCGGAATTACAATGAAAGGTAAGACCTACCTATAGATAATGTATAATTTACATTAGGTGATGGTCACTGAACCCCTCCTTGCATAATACCCATTTACAGGTGACAGAGCATGCCTAGAAATCTCCGCCATACAAGTCAGCTTTTGACTAAAATACACGAGGACCCTATTCTCAGGCCTTATTCACATGTTCTGTAAAGTTGTCCGTGATCACAGACAATATTATAGCCCATTGCTTTCTATTGAGCTATTCACACGTTTTTTGTTTTTTTTTTTACGGATCCGCAATCCGTTCCATGAAAAAATAGGACATTCCCCCATAGAAGTCTGTGAGATCCGTGTTTTTCATGGATTGCACAGCTCTGACATCCGTGCAATCTGTGAAAAACACGGATATGGTGTAATCAGTCCACAGACCTTGAAAGTCACTGAACATGTGAATAAGGCCTCACTTGAAATGAGCTGTGGCTGCACTTGCTTATCCTCCTTAGTTACTTTGGGGAGCACAGTTTACTGCCATTCTTGGGATCAGTGGAGATCCTAGCAGTTGGAACCCCCACCAATCTGCAAGTTGCTAAAGTGAGGATACCCTTTAAGGGTGCGTTTACATCTACAGGATCCGCAGCAGATCTGCAGCAGATCCGCAGCAGATTTGATGGTGCAGATTTGATGCTGTGTTCAGTTATTTAAAGGAAATCAGCTGCGTGAACGTACCCTTAATAGAGTTATAGCTCACCGCTATTTGTGATTTGTTAGAGAGACCAAGGCTCCCTGACCCTTATACATTGTACTTACACAAGGGTTGTCCTTTGCTGTCTTTGGCTGGGTTCACACTACGTATATTTCAGTCAGTATTGTGGTCCTCATATAGCAACCAAAACCAGGAGTGGATTGAAAACACAGAAAGGATCTGTTCACACAATGTTGAAATTGAGTGGATGGCCGCCATATAACGGTAAATAACTGCCATTATTTCAATACAACAGCCGTTGTTTTAAAATAGCAGCAAATATTTGCCATTATATGGCGGCCATCCACTCAATTTCACCATTGTGTGAACAGAGCCTTTCTGTGTTTTTAATCCACCCCTGGTTTTGGTTGCAATATGAGGACCACAATACTGACTGAAATATACGTAGTGTGAACCCAGCCTTTTACTGTAGGGATATGCTAGTGCCAGTTAGCTTTACACATATAAGGTCCCTTATATCTTTAGCATTCACCTGTGGTGAACTTGCACCTTAGGATTTGTAACTGTGTTTGCTCCCCTTTCTCACTGGTTCTTAACCTCTCGGTTTTCATGACAGTTTTGTTGGTTCTGCATCTGCTAAGTCTCACTGTCTCATCTTTCATAAATTGCACGGTTAAGGAAAAATAACACATTTTTAATGATGTGTGGCTGGGTAGAGCTTTCATCTGCTCCTGGTGTTTGAATGGGTGGTATCGTTCTACCATATCATTCACCACCTTTCTAGTCATTTAACATGTCTGCTGATGAGTTCACTCTCTGTGTTATCTCCAGTTCAGCTTCCACCCCTTGTTAAACTCTTTTATTATCCAACATCAAAATGATTATTGTACTTGTGCCCAAATCTATATTTCTTCTGTTTCTTTAGATCTTAGGAGAAACTTTCATTAACCCTTTCCCACAAGCACCATTGTGTTGTAATTGCCATGTTACCACAATAGGACATAGCAGTAAGGGCTCTATTACACTGAAAGATTATCATGCGAAAAATTATTATATTGTTTGAATTTAAACAATAATCTTTCCATGTGTATGCAGGCAATCATGTAATCAAACGTTCATGCGTCGCCGATCGCATCTTTTGAGCTGACCATAAAAACGTTAGTAGTCGTTCACAAATCTTTTGGTGTATGTACACAAGTAGTTCATTATTATGACCATTATTACAGCAGGGTTCGTGTACCCATATACTAGAGTGTGCGGACGATTGTAATAATGATCATAATAACGATTGTAACTAATGACCATCGTTCCACGTATTATGAGGAATGATTTCAGGTTGTTCACAAAAAAACAAAACAAAAAACACTTGTTTGCAATTGTTTATTGTTAAATAAAGTAAACAAAAATTGCTTTGTCTAATAGGACCCTAAGTCTATTGGATGGCAATCCATCAGAACTGGCTGTCAGCTGTAATACTACAGTTGTTACTATCTCTTTAACTCATTAGATTCTATGGTGAATTATACCTTTGGCATGTAAGGAGTGTAAAAGAGGAATGGGGCTTGCTCTGTAAGCTTATTGCATTTCCTTATTTTATCCTTTAAAGGTGCATTTACACATACCACATTGAGATCCGCTGCGAGTTTTGCAATGAAATCTGCAATACTCGGTACAATTAAAGTATGTCCCCAATTCTCACAGCGGAATGAAAATCCCCTTTGAGAATGTATTTAAAAGCCATATTTAACAAATTAGCTGCCGGGCTGGTAAAAATAATAAACATCAGATACTTACCTGCCTGCGTTCCTGCTTCAGTTTTCTTGTCCTGGCTCTGTGACAGCCATCTCAGCCAATCATTAGCTGCAGTGGGACAGTGCACTGATTGGTTGAGCAGGCAGTCAGTGAGCCAGGACCAGGAGACTGAAGCAGGAACCTGATGAGGGAACAGGGGCAGGTAAGACTTTACTGTCTATTATTTTTACCAGCGTAGCAGCTAATTAGTTATTTATGGCTTTCACTACATTCTGGCAGCAGACTAAAAATCAGCTGAGAGAATGCAGGACCATAGACTGTAATTGTATCACAGAGGATGTTACTGCAAAACTCGCAGCGGGAAATCCTCTGCGAATGCGGTACATGTGAAAGTTCACTGAATAGTTACAAATAATATATATATGTTACATGCTTAATTTTAATGGCAATAACATAGTATCAAAAATCCCTGTTCTACAAAGAAAAATGTGTGAACAACTTAAAAATCACTTCTGTGTTTGCAAAAGATGTCCGCAATAATGAACATTATTTGACGCCTGTCATTTAATACACTGTGTGCAAATTACACCTGTTATTCCATAGACTTTAATGCAATCCATTGAAGTCAATTAAAATGATGCAATAACTGACTTTTTTAACCAAAAAGTGGACACTTTTTTTTTTAACCTAGTGTGAACATAGCCATAGGATGGAACTTACTAAAACTCGTTCAAAGTGAATCTTCAGCTCCAATTATACATTCCAAACTGTTGACGCTGTTAGGCTATGTTCACACAACGGTTTTTCAGCTCCGTTTAAGTTACTTCCGTCATTTTGAGTCTAAAATAACAGACGTCATTTAGCTGTCTGGCCTCCCTGGCTGTTAGTACATTATCTTAGTTTGGGATTACTAATTGACCTTTGGATGCGGCTTAATTGAAAAGTCCATTGAATTTAATAGTAAATACGGAGAAAGAACAGTGACAAAAGAAAAACTGTGTGTGAACTACTAATAAAAAACGTCCGCTGTTTGCAAAAGACATCCGAAAATAATGATCATGTTCATTATTTTGACGTTCGAGGCAAAAACGTCCGTTACTCAATACACTGTGTGCATTGGACGTCCGTCTTCCCATTGACTTTAATGCATTGCCATTGCTGTCAGTTAAATCGCGGCAAAAACTGAGGTTTTTTTATAATATGAAAATCGGTCGCCTTTTCAATATTTTTGACATTGTGTAAACATAGCCTTAGATAGCTATTAGGTCAAGGAGACAGATGATACCTTTTTTTTTTTATATCTGTCTGTGCCTTCAGAATGTGCAAAGATTCTCTGGGAGGGGGAGTGAGAAGGCAGCAATTTTGAAGCTTGGGAAAGCATTTTCCGACACTGCAGAGGAAAAATAAAAGCATTTTTCTATGTTCTGGAAGTAAAAAGGATATATGAAAGATATGTGTCTCCTTGACCTAACAGCTATCTAACAGTGCCTGAAGTATGAAATGTGGATTGCAGCTGAAAGATTCACTTTAAGTAACCTGCAGCCTGAGTACGGTCACACAGGATCCTTCAGAGGCCTCTTTTAGATTTATACATTAGAAAAACTTCCAACCATCTACATCCTTGTGTAATGGGTTTTATTATTGTGTTCAGATTTGCTCTGGCCCTGTAGGTGTCACCAACAGTTTATATTCTGTAAATGCATTGCTCACATTTTAGCAATACAAAAACAAAAGCTAGCAGATTAGGACCTTTGCGTTACACTTATGGAAGGCTTCATTTACACTGAGAGGTGTATTTAGTCACGCAATTCTCTCTACATTTTGCCAGACAGATTGCAAAAACGTAGTGTGAACCCAGCCGTAGCCATCCAGGAGATGACTGACAGCAAAAAGATTGTACGACCATCAGTTATTGAAGGTGTATGGCTAAGAACTGGACCATTAATCCCATTTCCCTATTAGACCTCCATGATTAACGTTCAGGAAAGGTGTGCTTGTCTTAAGAAAAAAGAAGAGTGGATACATTGAATCGATATTTCCCTATCGCGCAGGCTCCCATTTTCAGTGCTGACATGGTTTATGCTTTCACATGCTTTTAATGTGAAATCACTAAATAATAGCTGGTGACTGGATTTAGGCAAGATCAATTTAAGGAAAAGCAAAGGTAGAGGTTGAATTAAATTGCTAATATTTGTAATAGACTTCAGGTTGAAGGTGAAGTAATGTCTTCTTAAAATGTATATATTGTGATTTTACTTATTTTGCTTCTAATTTGCGGTGTGACATTTAGCTCGTTGGTAACCTGCCCCATAGCAAATTACATGTGGCACACACTGCACACATTTTACAGTGGATTTCAATTTAATTTATTTTTTTGTCTGCAAATTGTTTTTTTTATAGGTGGAAGAAATTTTACATACAAAATTTAACATACTTTACTTGTAAAAAAACAAAACAAGTAGTGTTATACTGTGGTAAAATGCTTACGGTTGTGCTATGCAGTAATTGCTTGTGCAGCCCACTACTGCTACATTTGAATCTAGTCTTTATTAACTGAATGGACATACGTTTAGTGGATGTAGTACAGCGACATAATAAGTTATATGTTTTTATTCATTCAAATGGGTTACACATAGCATTTGGCTAGTATTTTGCCCTCTGTTTTGAGCCAAAATCAAAAGTGGGTCAAGAACTCAGAATAAGATGCTATCTTTGCATAATAGTTTTCCCCTATCTCTTGATTTTGTCTAAAAATAAAAAGATTTTATGTGTAAACCCAGTCACCAATCCCCGTTTCTGTTTTTTGTTTCTTGTTAATAGCCCAGTTGTAAATTTTGCTATCGGGGGCTGTGGTTACTATGTACTCCCATAGTTCAGTTCCTTTATTTCTCTA
Source organism: Dendropsophus ebraccatus (assembly GCF_027789765.1). Lineage (NCBI taxonomy): Eukaryota > Metazoa > Chordata > Amphibia > Anura > Hylidae > Dendropsophus > Dendropsophus ebraccatus. The sequence continues at coordinate 146,704,300 of NC_091455.1, read as the reverse complement.
CAATTAAGGCTTAGTAGAAATTGTATAGGGCAATATAAATGTGAATGAGCATTTCCTGTTAGGTTTGGGTTTATACTTTTATCTTGTGAATTAATGGGCTTTGTTAATTCACTAGAAGATCCTGCCTTGAAGAATAACTGTGTACTGTGAACTGTGCGATTGTGATGCCTCTGTATCCATGTAAATCCTATCGCTGCCTCCTATCTACCCTGCCAGACTCTTAAGAGCAAAAGATGGAGACAGCTTTCTAAAAGCTAAATATGTTTATTCTGAAAATGTGTGCATGTGTGTGTGTCTGAAAAGGTGTGTGCTTTACTTCTAATGATGAAAATGGATGGAATGGAAATGAGAAGGCCCAAGGATAACAAATATCGTTTGCATGAAGTTAAGCTAACAGCGCGGTCTTCAGGATCGACAAATGTGCGTCTGGAGAACATCAAGCGTTAATTAGGTGATACGCAGCTGCTAAAGTGCTTAATGCTATGCACTGCTCATTTTTTTCACAGGCGGACTGGATCCTGAACATAGGTGAGCAGGCCTTGGATATCAGCATAGTTTCTTTTAATCACACGATTTTCTCAATATTTGTACTTGGCGAGAGAAACTTCTTCTGCCTCAAAGAGAACGGACAGATCCGCTTCATGAAAAAGCTTGAGTACAGTCCAAGCTGCTTCCTTCCATATTGTTCAGGTTAGTTGGAGAATAATGAAATGCAATGTTTGGAGCACCACAGGACCTGGTGTACAAATTTATATACGCTTTAATATGCTGTCTGCATATGCTGTTCCTCCTGATAATTTACAGACACCTTTTTTGGCAATTGAGTAAGGTAACTAATAGCAGAAGGCTTCATCGATACATTGTGTTTGAAGCTGTCATCCATTTACCTGTACTGAGCCAGATTGTGCTTACGTGTCTGATTATTTTTGGCCTATACCATTATCCAGAGAATAAGGCTGCAGGCTCGAGGGGCTGATGCTATTATAGCCAGACTGTTTACCCACAGTTCTGCACAATATATTCAAGATAATGCTGATGTGACTCCAGCATCCTTACTGGCTCCCAGTCTTTAATGTGTTTGATTTATGAGTGAAATGCATTTGGCCCAGTCATTTAACCCCCTGTTAGTATTCAACCAAGGGCAACATTTTTCAATAGTTTCAATGTTCTCCTTAACCTTTAGTGGCTTACTGATTCTGTTCAGACTCCAAAAACATTATAAGAAGTCAATAGAATTCAATTTTTTTTAATCTGTCTGGGAAGGTCACACACATTGTTTTGTGGCAGTTTTTGGTTCTGTAAAAGCCAGAGGTGCATTCAAAGGTTAAAGGATATAAAAAAAAATTGACTTATCATCCTCCCTCCTGTTGCATGCACTTGTGGCTTTGGCTCAAAAAAGTCCAAAAAATGCTCTATGTGAATCCCCTCTTAAAGCACACCAGCATTCCCATGATGCTGCAGCTAGTCACTGCCTCATCAGTTGTGGCTAATAATGAGCGAGCATGCTCGTCCGAGCTTGGTACTCGTTCAAGTATTAGGGAACTCGAAGGTGTTTGATGCTCGGATAAGCATCTCGCGATACTCTATAAAATGGCATCATCCTTTTCCTGCAAGATTGGGCGCAATTTTTCAGCCATTAAACATGCAGGAGACTCTTTGGTACATCGTGCGATGACGTGGGACCCATACATGTCGATAGCAGCGATTGGTTGGACAGATCAGATGCCCCAGGCATATAAGAATCTGGGCCAGCGGTGCTCGCCTCACATGCATGCTGGAAGAGAATAGGGACAGAGCTGCTGATTGTTAGGGAGAGCGTTAGGGAGGGAATTAGCGTTCCTGTAGGCAGGGATACTAGACAAAGAATTCAAGAGCTCTTGTAAGACTTAAAATTTTTTTTTTCTTTGAGTACTCCAGACTGCTGGCTGGGACTTGCAGTGCAGCTACCACGTTCTTAGCTGCACACTGTGGTGATCGACTGCTGCCAGAAAAAGTGTTAGGAAGGGAATTAGCGTTCCTGTAGGCAGTATACTAGAGAAAGAACACAACAGCCCTTGTAAGGGCATAACATTTTTGTTTTGTTTGGAGTACTCCAGGCTACTGGCTGGAACTTGCAGTGCAGCTACCACAATCTCAGCTGCACACTGTGGTGATCGACTGCTGGCAGAAAGGGGACAGCAGGTGATGAATACAGACCCCAAAGAAGTCCTCAGAATTTGGCATACTGGTGCGATTAGGCAGCCTCAGAGACATCCATACATGCTGCCCCTGCTGTTTCTGTCCATTTCCGTGGTGTTTCCATCATTTTCTGAGGTTGACAGGTTTTCACACAACCTTCCCTGGGCCAAGCTTGGGTCCCCAAAATGCAAAAATGCTCGAGTTTCCCATTGACTTCAATGGGGTTCGTTACTCAAAACGAGCACCCGAAGATCGGGAAATATTCGTCTCGAGTACCGAGCGCCCAAGCATTTTAGTACTCGCTAGTACATCACTAGTCGCGGCTCACCCGTAGCCCACCTGACCGCTGAGCGCAATGATTGGCTGTAGCATTGTGTGAACGGATTTGACTGTGCTCTCCACAAAATGTTGAATGCTAATTGTTCCAGAGATCAATAGCCACCTAAATATGCTTTTCCAGTTCTTTATCTACATGGGGCTTGTTATGTTTCCATGTGACATTGAGAAAGTAGAGTATAGAGCAACTCAAACAATCCACTCCAAGTGAGAATTCAGTATGATACCATAACATGTTTTGGCCATCCCAACCTTCATCAACAAGGTATATGAGTGTTTTTCTCAAGTTCGGGTTATTGTAGGGCATGTAAGCCCTGTGCATCAGCGTCCTAGTCATACATGCCAGCATCTCACTGCAGTGAATGATAAATTTGACATCATTAGTGCAAGCCCAATTGAGCAATGAGGTAAAGTTTCTTTTATTGTATGCTTGTTTTAAAGTGATATTGTCATTCCCTTACTCTATGTGTGGTTCTCCGCACCATCCACAAGCTTAGATGCTGCACATTTAATATACCTGCATATCATTTGCCTGTGTCTTCTTTCTGCTGTAAAATTACTTCATTTTGGGCCGGTTCACACTGAGCAAACAGGGCGCAATTCCGCGGCGGAGCTCTCCGCCACGGAATCCCGCCGTGCTCAGTGTCCTGCTTTGAGCGAATGGGAGAGCGTGCGCTTGTCCGCTCCCTCTCCTCTCCGCTCAAAGAATGAACATGTTCATTCTTTGAGCGGAGAGCGGCGGCAGCGGACGAGCATGCGCCCTCTCCATTCACTTAACAGCAGGACACTTAGCACGGCGGGAAGCTCCGCCGCGGAATTGCGCCGTGTTTGCTCAGTGTGAACCGGCCCTTTATCAGTAAACAGTGGCACCTAGGTGGGGCTTCACGGCAGTTGGGCCATCTCCTCTATATAGACATTGTCATCCAGGCGAGACGTCATGGCACTTGGGCTCCATCTCCCGGGTGGGTAGAGGGCCCACCTGTTGTGAAGCCCCACCTAGGTGCTATTGCCCACTGATAAAATAAAGCGATTTTAATGCAGAAAGAACACACCACAAGGGTAATGCTGGGTTCACACTGCGTTTTTGCAGTTTGTTTAAGGTATATGTTTTATTGGAAAAAGAAAAAAGTCTGCTTTTCCATTTTCTTTTTTTTTTTTTTTTGTAGCCTACACAAAAATGGGGTTGACCACGTTTTTGTGTATGTTAAATGTAACCATTTAAAAACAGATACATTAAATGGACTGCAAAAATGCAGTATTAACCCAGTCTTTACAGGTATATATTGAATGTGCAGGAACTAAGCTTGTGGAACAGCACATAGAGAAAGAGGGGTGACAATATTACTTTAACTCTTAGCCACCAGATCTTTAAAACTCTGTTACATCTTTATGCTGATCATACACATTATGTAAAATTGAAATTTAGGAAAATGGTGGTAAAAGTGGCAGAAATAAAAGAAAAAGGGATGAATAGGTATAGAACACATAAATTCATGATATATACTATTTTGCATGTCTGTGTATGTATAGGTGTAGTTACTTACCTTCTCCTGTAAATGCCATGGTCAGTTAGTCAACAGTCTAATTGCAGCGATTTCAGTACAGTGCGGAGTAACCACAACATTTAGCAGCATACTGTTACTCCACACAGACACTCATACTTTACACTCGAGGAGTTTCAGCCTCTGTACTATACAATGCATTTGCTGCCAGTGATATACTCTTTTTGGCCAATATGAAGTACAATACAGTACAGTATGTTACAGGTAATAAATAACAAATTTCTATAATACAAAATAAATCCATAGATCTAAATGTTCTCAGAAAAAAAACATTCACTTAACACTTTTTTTTGTTATTCCACAGTGAGTGAAGGGACAATAAACAGTTTGGTCGGAAACCATAATAACATGTTACTTGTGTACCAGGATGTGACACTGAGGTGGGCGGCTCAGCTTCCGCACATTCCCGTTGCAGTGAAAGTTGCCAATTTCCAGTAAGTATCTTGAAATACCCACTTATTTGGTTTTGCTTATACATGACAAAGTATAACCTCTTCAAACAGCCATGAATGTTGGGCAAGGCAGTTGTTTGCTTTGCTTTGTTTGCTGCACATTTACTTTCTCCTTTAAAGATTTTACTGCAGTTGTGTGAATATTGTTACTGACACTTATTTTTTCCTTCTGTGTTTTTTTCCTTTCCTTTTTTTTGTGCTTTTTTGTGTATTCTTGGATCTATCTCATATGTGTTTATAGCGTAATTTGTATTCAGATTCATGCTGCAAGATGTAGGTTTTTTTTTTAAGGTGTCAGACAACACGGCATGATTGGAACATCAACCATTGCCAAGTAGTGTATTTGCATACCTGACAGCATAAGCCTAAAGCATACAAATTTTATTGTGTTTTTTTTTTGGCAAGAATCCAGTAATGCAGTGAGGTCAGATTTTTTTTGCACTTTTCAGCACGTGTAATATTATATGACATGCTTACATTAGCAAAGACAATGACACATTTGACAAATCCTGCACGATATCCGCATTCAGCATGGACATAAGTTGCACCAGCATTAACATGTTCCTAACATAATGAATGTACATTAGGCCAAAAATAAAATCATTTGTGTTCGCAAATTTTAGTTTCATTTTAGTTAGCTTATAACCCATGTACAGAGGCTACACATCAAGCTAAGGGTGGGAAATATGACCATATAGTTACGACTGTAAATGATGATGATGTTGTTTGATTACGGATGTATTTTCAGCTTAAAAGCCTAAAGCTATAATAGGACCCTTGTTTTTAGCGCTATAGTGACGTCATATGTCAAGCATTGTACATATATTTGGCATCAGTACGGGAGAATTACAGAACTTATTTTTTAATAAAATATGAATAGTGTTAAACTATCAGGCTGCCTTTACACTGCATATTTTAAGTAAAAATGCCAGTTAAAACACCATGGCATTTTTCATTTTTTTTTTTTTTTGCAAAAAAAACCTATGGCCAAAAGTTAGCTAGGAGTCAGTGGAAGTTTATTATCTGCCTTGCACACATAGCGTTTTTTTAATGGTGTTTTTCTCTCTAAGACTTCAATGGAAGTCTTCAGCTCCACTAAAAAACGCCATAACTTGTTTCTGGTCCCCAGGGGGTTAACACCACTTAACCCCTTCCTTTCTGCAGCAGGTGCATTCGGGTCAGCATTTTGACCTGAACACAGACTTCAGCATTGAAGTCCATGTTTGGGGAAAAACGACAACCTGAAAAAACGTCCAAAGTCTCTAAGAGACTTTCACACAGAAAGCCAAAAACTGTGTTTTTTGGGGCATAAAAAATGCTCCCAAAACCTATGTGTGAAAATTGGAGATTAACAGACAAATAAAAAACCTTTAGGCTGCAGCATTCCAAAGGGTGACATTTTGCTCTGGTCATGAAGGGCCAAAACACCCCTGTTATGGTTAAAGGGGTTAGCCAAGGGCTCCAGATTTTGAGAAAGGCATCTGTTCATTCATTCCCCTTTCCAAGTCAGTTCATATGGCCACATAATGTTATGCAACTCAGTTACCCACTCTTAGAGGGTTAAGTCTGAGCTCACAAGTGCATAGAGATTACCAAATTTGGCGGCCATCAAGAAGTGCCTATGTATTTTATTATTTTACTCCCCAGCAGCTGTAATTTTTGTGTTTGCTGTATTTTTGTTTATGTTTTTTTTATCATCTCTTTATAGTGATTAGAAAAAACTTGGGATCAGCCATGTTAATTTTTTTTTAGTATTATATTTTTTTTCCATGAAATATGTATATGGGATAGAAAAATACAACACTGTATACAGAATTTATGGAACTACCAAAAGCTCTCAGAATTCACTCTGAATTGTTGATTATGTCAGTTGTTAAGCTATCCTTTTTTATAACCACACTCTTTCACATTGTATATTAGGGGGCAAGTTTGCTTGAAGAAGCGGGCTGCAACCAACATACTGTAGCTAGGTGCACTTGGGCCATACGTCCAGGAAAGTTTCTTCTGCGGAGCATACAGACTAAATAGCAAAAGTGGTAAAACTGCTATAGGTGACAGGAGTTGTAAGGAAACTGTACTATGTGTTCCTTGGTTTTGTGTACAAAAAGTCAAGAAGTACATCCAAGATGAACACCTTTAGCTGTAACCTCAGCCAATGCCATCAGTATTGCAATTTTACAGGTTCCATTACTCATACCTATTGTGCCTTATTGGTTTTATTTTAAATTTTTTTTTTTTATTATTAAAGCATTTTGTATAGTCAACTTTCATTAAACCAGTTGTTTTAGTATCTTGACTCTTATAGATATCATTGAACTACATAATAATCTATTCGTTCTACTAATCTGTTGCACTGGGATTTACACAACTTTTTAGAATCTCCACCCTTCAAAGTTAAATGTATGCTAATTTCATGTAGAATTACAATACAGTTCGAATGAAAGCATTTCACTCCAATATTTTGGAGAATGAATATGTTAGGCAAAGCATTTATTTCAAAGAACGAATAAGTTGTTTGAGATTCATAAATTAGCTGAACACCAGTTTACCCTGACGGTTACTGTCTTTAATGGGCGTAGCTGATGGGTACATTTTACACCTCTTATTCTGTTAACCCTCTACAGGACCTTTGCACATTGGAAGTATACTCTGCTCTAGCAATCATTGTCTGGGTATTAGATTTAAGCTCCCCAGGTTGAAGAAACTACTGGCTTCCAAAACAGCTTCACTTGGCTGTATTATGGATACTTGTGTGTCCAAGTTGTATGGATCAGTCTTAACTATACTGTTTAGTTTATATCACACATCATTACAGAGCAGGATTCTCCAAACCAGTGAAGTGTTTGAAAAATCTAGCAGGATTGTAGTAACTAGAGACTCACCAGGAATTACCATAGGACTTGATACTAGACCCAACCTTAGGTTTGAGTATGTACTATAAAAATGTTATCTTTATTCAATCCTTAGTTTCTTGTTTTTTTTTGTTGGAAATGTATTTCTCATAATTATCATGATCCTAAATGATAGAACATCTCTCCCCTAACTGCAGGGGGTGGCCTCTCTAGAAGTCTATGGAGCCCATGTGCTATAGAAAGCTTCTCCCAGCTAGTTCTAGTGATTGGTGAGATCTAAGCAACATGATTCTGACCAGTCAAATTTTTTACATGTCCCTATAACATGTTAACAGTTTTTGGAAATACCAGAAAATATATTTTTTGAATAAAATGTCAGAAAACTGGAACTTGCAATAGCAACAAATAAATTCGGCCAAACAACGACCGATGTCCATACAGCATCTGAACATGGCCTCAATGTGATAAACTTGATTATCTTATCTTATCTGGTTCTTTTGCCCCAGATAGTGGAACCAACACAAAAGGGTGTAAATTTAATGGTGTGATCCGAACATAGATAGACTGTATCCTTTTCAGGCCATGTAACTACTGGTAAATTTACATGTGTAGTGAAAATCTTCTGTTTTAGTACACGAGTAACACTTTTTTACTGTTGATTCTTTAGTTTTCCAGAGAACATGGCCAGGGGAAAGGCCTTGAACACATTTACTACTCAAATAGAATTTCACAGTTTAAAATATAGCAGCCTTCAATTAATAAATTGGCAGAGCTGGTGTTATTTCTGCCATTAATAAGCTTATTGTTGTCGCCAAGAAAAATTAGTCATTGGCATAAGGAAAGGTTATTTTCAGCCAGTAAAAACTGGGCAAAATTGAGCAATCTGAGATTCCCAATACTCCTGTTAGTGGTCTAATGGAAATGTATCCTACTACTACTGGACACCTGTAGCTTCAAGCAGGGGTTTGTATTACTTTATATTCTTCCCAAATTGCACCTGTTTTCTCCACTTCCTTGTACATGTGGATTTCTAACCACTATAAAAAATTGTTATTCTCCATGTTCCATTGAAGTATTACCAGCACCAGAGGCTTCCTGCTTTACAGAGCAAACAGTTACAGAAATGTCTGCTGACCTCTTTCTGCAAGATTCTGCACTACTGTGTAATATGCTATAGAAAGTTTGTTACAGATGAGCAGCTGATCGGTGGCCACTGATGTGTTTCCTGCACCATGTATTCATAGCATTTTAAATTCTGCAATCCTATGTGGAAATTACATCTCTACAGTTGAGCTTGTGTGTTAGTCATTTAACTGATGGCAAATCCACCACGCAGACTGTATTTTAAAAAACCTGGACAGTGTAATAATGACTGTAGAAGAAAATAAACCTTTTGTACAACTATATAGTACAAGATAGGGGTTAACTAGGTAACCACTGGGGGTCTGACTGCTCTACTCCACAGTACGCAGCTCCCAAAGTAAATGAATAGAGCAGTGATGAACATGCGTGGCTTTCCGCTCCATAGGGGAAGCCCTCAGTCAAAGCTGTAACTTTCTGAGACGGGAAAACCCTGTAAGGGTAGGTATACGTGTATTTAATCTGCTGCAGATTTCCCAGTGTGAATTTGATGGTGCAGATATAAAGATAAATAGTTAAAATCAGCACTATTAAATCTATAGTGTAATATATGCAGCAGATTACGTACATGTGAATGCACCCTTAAAGGGGTTATCCAGCGAAAATCTTTTTCTTTTAAATCAACTGGTTTCAGGTTTCACGTTACCACTTAATTTCTAATCAGCCAATCACATGGCGGCAACTCAGTGCATTTAGGCATGTAGACATGGTCAAGACAATCTCCTGCAGTTCAAACCGAGCATCAGTATGGGGAAGAAAGGTGATTTGAGTGTCTTTGAACGTGGCATGGTTGTTGGTGCCAGAAGGGCTGGCCTGAGTATTTCAGAAACTGCTGATCTACAGGGATTTTCACGCACAACCATCTCTAGGGTTTACAGAGAATGGTCCGAAAAAGAAAAAACATCCAGTGAGCGGCAGTTCTGTGGGCGGAAATGCCTTGTTGATGCCAGAGGTCAGAGGAGAATGGGCAGACTGGTTCCAGCTGATAGAAAGGCAACAGTGACTCAAATAGCCAACCGTTACAACCAAGGTAGGCAGAAGAGCATCTCTGAACGCACAGTACGTCAAACTTTGAGGGAGATGGGCTACAGCAGCAGAAGACCACACCGGGTGCCACTCCTTTTAGCTAAGAACAAGAACCTGAGGCTACAATTTGCACAAGCTCATCGAAATTGGACAGTAGAAGATTGGGAAAACGTTGCCTGGTCTGATGAGTCTCGATTTCTGCTGCGACATTCGGATGGTAGGGTCAGAATTTGGCGTCAACAACATGAAAGCATGGATCCATCCTGCCTTGTATCAACGGTTCAGGCTGGTGGTGGTGATGTCATGGTGTGGGGAATATTTTCTTGGCACTCTTTGGGCCCCTTGGTACCAATTAAGCATCGTTGCTACGCCACAGCCTACCTGAGTATTGTTGCTGACCATGTCCATCCCTTTATGACCACAATGTACCCAACATCTGATGGCTACTTTCAGCAGGATAATGCGCCATGTCATAAAGCTAGAATCATCTCAGACTGGTTTCTTGAACATGACAATGAGTTCACTGTACTCAAATGGCCTCCACAGTCACCAGATCTCAATCCAATAGAGCATCTTTGGGATGTGGTGGAACGGGAGATTCGCATCATGGATGTGCAGCCGACAAATCTGCAGCAACTGTGTGATGCCATCATGTCAATATGGACCAAAATCTCTGAGAAATGCTTCCAGCACCTTGTTGAATCTATGCCACGAAGAATTGAGGCAGTTCTGAAGGCAAAAGGGGGTCCAACCCGTTACTAGCATGGTGTACCTAATAAAGTGGCCGGTGAATGTGTGTGTGTATATATATATATATATATATATATATATATATATATATATATATATATATATATATATATATATAAGAAATGGTGATTGCATAGGATTGGGATGATCAACATTTCGCATTGATGGTCACTTTCTCTGCATCTCATATAACATACAGGAGCATAATATTTCTTCAGTTTTCCACAGTGGGTTTATTCAGATGAGTGAAGTACACTTTAATGGCTCCCAAGTTCCTCTCTAGCGTTGCCTAAATCTCATCACCCTCAAAAAGTAACCTGCTTTCTGGAGTATTTAATGCACTTCATGTTCACGGATCATTTAGCTCTTTTTTCTGTCTCCTTCCATATACATTTTGGCGGTATTATTTCACATTAAAGAGTTAGTCTGTCAACAGCCGTTAAATTAGGTTTTTGTTCCGGCTGAGAAGAATGATGGATTTTCAGCCATTGAGAACAATGGCTGCAAAATTCTACCAAACTAAATTTCTAAATTAAATTACATTTTAAATGTATTTTATTTTGATTTTATGTGATAAGTCAACACAAAGTATTAAGTTACTGTAAAAAGTAAAGAAAATAATACACTATTATTATTATTTTTTTAAGTAAAAAAATCTTGGTGGTCTATGATGTGCATTTGTACTCAGCACGCTGTACTGATACCTCTAAATAACATCTATTGTGACCAATCATCTTCACAAGTCACCTGATTAGTAAATGGTGCTCACAGAGCACTATTCAATGCATCCTTTGAAAATGGAAGGAGTATGACACTACTGCAGATCTACCAAGACATGGCCGTCCTGTCCATGCAAGGAGAGCACCAACTAGAGAAGCAGCCATGGTCACTGTGGGAGGAGCTGCAGAAATCCACAGCTCAGGTGGGAGACTCTGTCCACAGGACAACTATTAGTCGTGTACTTCACAGATTATGGAAGAGTGGCAAGAGGAAAGCCATTTCTGAAAGCAAGCCATAGGTCCTGTTTGCAGTTTGGCACAAACCATGTAGGAAACATGGAAGAAGGTGCTATGGTCACATGAGACCAAAGTTGAAAATTTTGTCTCAAATCCAAAGCTTAATATGTGGCAGAAAACTTAACATTGCACATCACCTTGACCACACCATCCCCATCATGAAACATGGTGGTGGCAGCATCGTGCAGTGTGGATCTTTTTCTTTTTCTTCAGCCCGGACAGGGAAGCTGGTCAGACTTGATGGGAAGATGGATGGAGCTAACAACAGGGTAATCCTGGTGGAAAATCTGTTAGAGACTTCAAAAGACATGAGACTGGGGTGGAGGTTCACCTTCCAGCAGGACAAAGACCCAAAAGCTATAGCAAGAGAAACAGAATGGCCCAAAGTCCAGACCTAAATCCCATTGAGATTCTGTGGCAAGGCTTGAAAACCGCTCTTCATAGATGCTTCATTAAAGCTTAAGCTTTTTTTTTTTTTTTTTGCAAAGAACAATGAGCAATGATTAAGGAAAGGGTAATAATAAATATCTATACCCATATAATGGGCCTCCTTTGTTTCTTGAGTCTAGAAAAATAGAAAAAAAACTTTGAAGTGACACAAACATTTTTTTTCTTCAGAAAGCAACAAAAAGCACACTTATCAATATATTTAAAGTGAATGTACCATCATTTACATCGCTTTAAGATTACATCAGTGTACCTGCTGGTACATTCGCTTTAAGAAAAAAAAATGCCTTGGCTGTCTGGTTCAGTGCTACATTTAAATTGGTTTTTAAAGTTAACAGAAAGCTCAGCTACAGTCTTGCAAAAATAGCACCACCCCTGTGCCCAGGTTGTGTGTGGTATTGCAATTTAGCTCCACTTACTTTCATAGAACTGAGATGCAAAAACACACCCAAACTGAGGACAGGAGAGTGCTGTTTCTGGACGAAAGCAAACATGTCTTTCTAAACCTTGATAACCCCTTTAAAGCGTACCTGTCACAGTGCAATCTTTGAAACTTTCAAAGGCAGAGGCAGCAGTCGACGGAAGTTCGTTTTGCCATGGGAACGTCCAAGTTGTGTGCACAAGTCCTATTGTAACTTAATAGGGTTCATGCAGAGAGCCCACCTCGGGAGCCTGGGACATTTCCACAGCAATTAGAATGTCTATCGGCCGCTGCACTTGCACACGTAAGTTTCAAAGATCGTATTGTGACAGGTATGCTTTAAAGTGTCGCTGTTGTTATAACTTTCAAAATCTAAATCAACAGTAGATGCAAAAAAAAAAAAAAGCAATATGCATTAATTTTTTTTTTTTTTTTTATAGTTATCATGCTACAAAAAGCTGAACTTACCAGAAATCCAGGTCCAGTCTCCTGAAGGGGGCTTTTTAGTCTTGTGCTGGTTGAAAAAAAACAGACTTCTGGCCAGTACAGAGAGTCACGGCTCAATGCATCTAACAATCACATGACTGCCTTCTCTGTGAGCACGCAGATGACCTGGGAAACACGGGACTTCCTGTTTTTAGACTTTTTCGGAAAAAAAAAAATAAGTCTAAACACAGCAAGTCCTGTGTTTCCCTGGTCATCTGCACGCTCACAGAGAAGGCAGTCATGTAATTGACAGAAGCATTGGGCTGAGACTCTCTGTACTGACATTTCCTGTGTTTAGTCTGTTTTTTTTCAATTAGCACAAGACTATAAAGCAGTTTTCAGGAAACTGGACCTGGATTTCTGGTAAGTATAGCTTTAGTTTGTAGCATAACTAAAAAATAAACAATGAATGTATATTGCAAACTTGCTTCATTTCACATCTACTGTTGATTTTGAAAGTTATAATGACAATGACACTTTAAATATATCACTTCTCAGGACTTCTCAGACTTTTTCTACCGGAGTCTTGCCTAACAGTCTGGATCTCACCAGGCAGACTACAGTAATGCCTGGGCATCACAATTTGGGACTGAAGTCCTTAAAAAATCTTGCCCAATCTGTCTGTCATTTGTCTCCTAATCTTAGAATTACATAAAAATGAGTACTAAACGAGTAAATAATGTTGCTTAACATTAATTGTTGTTGCTAGGTAGAGGTATGCAGCCTATACTCACTTTATAAAGACTACCTCCCTAACAACTAGGGGTGCCTCACTGGTGAAGCCCTTCTCACAGTTTGAGAAGCACTAATCTAAAGAACGGCCTTATTTCCTCAGTTAAGTTCAGTGTATGATTTCACTTATAGACTATGTTCACAGGCTGTATAAACAACAGCCATTATTTGGCACTTAAAACAATGGCCGTTGTTTTAAATCCAAATTACATAGAAGCCTATGGACAATGAGCAGAAATAATTGACATGATTATTATGTCGACGGCCGTAGCAAACAACGGCCGCTGTTCAATAAATTGTGTGAATAACAGCTGTTGTTTGCATTGACTTCAATGCAAATCATTTCATTATGAAATGATTGTGTAAATTGAAAACAACAGTTGTTCTTTTCTTAAAAAGTATATTGTGTGAACATAGCCTAAAAACAAAAATAGCATTCACAGGAAAGTCAATGTCATGTTACATCTGGTGTAAAGCCGAAACTGCATTCCACAAAAGAATTTTAGGTAAGGAATCAACCATAGTGGTTGTAGAGTTATGTTCAGGGGTGCTTTGCTTTTTAAGGATCTATATAACTTGTCATACTTAATGGAATCGGTCTAAAAACCCTAAAGTAGAATATTTACCAATTAGTTCGTAACTTAAAGCTCAAGTACAGTCGGGTTATTTAGCAGGACATTGATCCGAAGCACACAAAGTTAAAGGGGATATCCAGCGCTACAAAAACATGGCCACTTTCTTCCAGAGACAGCCCCACTCTTGTCTCCAGCTTGGGCGGGGTTTTGCTGCTTAGTCCCATTAAGGTGAATGGAGCTTAACCCCTTAACCCTTTAAGGACAGAGCCAATTTCGATTTTTGCGTTTTCGGTTTTTCCTCCTTGTGCTTAAAAGGCCATAGCAGTTGCATTTTTCCACCTAGCGACCCACATGAGCCCTTATTTTTTGCATCACTAATTGTACTTTGCAATGACAGGCTGAATTTTTGCATAAAGTACACTGCGAAACCAGAAAAAAATTCAAAGTGTGGTGAAATTGAAAAAAAAAACGCATTTTGTTTATTTGGGGGAAATGTGTTTTTACGCCATTCGCCCTGGGGTAAAACTGACTTGTTATATATGTTCCTCAAGTCGTTACGATTAAAACGATATGTAACATGTATAACTTATATTGTATCTGATGGCCTGTAAAAAATTAAAACCATTGTCAACAAATATACGTCACTTAAAATCGCTCCATTCCCAGGCTTATAGCGCTTTTATCCTTTGGTCTATGGGGCTGTGTGAGGTGTCATTTTTTGCGCCATGATGTTTACTTTCTATTGGTACCTTGATTGCGCATATACGACTTTTTGATCGCTTTTTATTACAATTTTTCTGGATTTGATGCTGCGACCAAAAATGCGCAATTTTGCACTTTGGGATTTTTTTGCGCTGACGCCGTTTACCGTGCGAGATCAGGAATGTGATTAATTAATAGTTCGGGCGATTACGCACGCGGCGATAGCAAACATGTTTGTTTATGTATTTATTTATTTACTTTTATTTATAACCTGGGAAAAGGGGGGTGATTCAGACTTTTATTAGGGGAGGGGGCTTTTTACTATTAACAACACTTTTTTTTTTACTTTTACACTTATACTAGAAGCCCCCCTGGGGGACTTCTAGTATAAGTGCTTTGATCTCTCATTGAGATCTCTGCAGCATAGATATGCTGCAGAGATCCATGAGATCGGCACTCGTTTGCTTTCGGCTGCTGCAGCCGGAAACAAACGAGTGCCGAGCCGAGGACGGCGCCATCTTGGACGCGTCCCCGGCCGGCTTCAGTTACGGAGATCGCTCCTCCGGGATAACATCCCGGAGGAGCGATCTCCTCCACTAGACACCAGGGAACGGCTGAATCCGGTAATCGGATGCAGCTGTCATGTTTGACAGCTGCATCTGATTACTGTATTAGCGGGCACGGCGATCGGACCGTGCCCGCTAATACCTACGGTCCCGGGCTACTCGCGGCACCCGGGACCGGCGTGGTTCAGAGCGGGGTCGCCGCGCGGCCCCGCTCTGAACTTCCTTACCGGCATCAGGGCGTAAATTTACGCCCGATGTCGTTAAGGGGTTAAGGACAGAGCCAATTTCGATTTTTGCGTTTTTATTTTTTCCTCCTTGTGCATCAAAGGCCATAGCACTTGCATTTTTCCACCTAGAAACCCACATGAGCCCTTATTTTTTGCGTCACTAATTGTACTTTGCAATGACAGGCTGAATTTTTGCATAAAGTACACTGCGAAACCAGAAAAAAATTCAAAGTGTGGTGAAATTGAAAAAAAAAACGCATTTTGTTTATTTGGGGGAAATGTGTTTTTACGCCATTCGCCCTGGGGTAAAATTGACTTATTATGCACGTTCCTCAAGTCGTTACGATTAAAACGATATGTAACATGTATAACTTATATTGTATCGGATGGCCTGTAAAAAATTCAAACCATTGTCAACAAATATACGTCACTTAAAACCGCTCCATTCCCAGGCTTATAGCGCTTTTATCCTTAGGTCTATGGGGCTGTGTCAGGTGTCATTTTTTGCGCCATGATGTGTTCTTTCTATCGGTACCTTGATTGCGCATATACGACTTTTTGATCGCTTTTTATTACAATTTTTCTGGATTTGATGCAACCAAAAATGTGCAATTTTGCACTTTGGAATTTTTTTGCGCTTACACCGTTCACCGTACGAAATCAGGAATGGGATTAATTAATAGTTCGGGCGATTACGCACGCGGCGATAGCAAACATGTTTGTTTATTTATTTATTTGTTTACTTTTATTTATAACCTGGGAAAAGGGGGGTGATTCAGACTTTTATTAGGGGAGGTGGCTTTTTATTGACAACAACACTATATATTTTTTTTTTACACATATACTAGAAGCCCCCCTAGGGGACTTCTAGTATATACACTTTGATCTCTCATTGAGATCTCTGCAGCATAGATATGCTGCAGAGATCCATGAGATAGGCACTCGTTTACTTCCGGCTGCTGCAGCCAGAAGTAAACGAGTGCCGAGTCGGGGACGGCGCCATCTTGGAGCGGTCCCCGGCCGGCTTCAGAAACTGAGATCGCTCCTCCGGGATAACATCCCGGAGGAGCGATCTCCGCCACTAGACACCAGGGAGACGCTGGATCCGGTAATCGGATGCAGCTGTCATGTTTGACAGCTGCATCTGATTACTGTATTAGCGGGCACAGCGATCGGACCGTGCCCGCTAATACCTACGGTCCTGGGCTACAAGCGGCACCCGGGATCGTCGCGGTTCAGAGCGGGGTCGCCGTGCGGCCCCGCTCTGAACGCCCTTACCGGCAATAGGGCGTACCTATACGCCCTTTGTCGTTAAGGGGTTAATTGCAAACTGCACCTGAACTAGAGACAAGAGTCGTGTTGTCTGTGAAAGAAAGTGGACATGTTTTTGTACCACTGGATAACCCCTTTAACCTCTCAATCCCATGGTGTGGTGTGAAAAGACTAGTTCATGACCAGTTTATGCTCAAAAGCCCTAAAATGTAGCTAAATTTAAATAGTTCTGCAAGAAGAGCAGAATTCCTCTACTACAATGTTAAAGGGGTGCTCCAGCGTGGGGGCACTTTTTTGGGGGGACCGGGGAGGAGGTGGCTGAAATAAAAGACGTCCACTTACCTCCCCGATTCCAGCGGCGGGTCCCGCATCACTGCGCTCTGGTGCCCGGTTCCCGGCCGCTTCCGGGTGTCTGACGCGGGCCCTAGACGTGACGTCTCAGGTCCGCTCAGCCACTCAGTGAAGGAGTCGGGATCCGTTCGAAGTCCGCTCGGATACCGCCTCCTTCACTGAGTGGCTGAGTGGCCCTGAGACTTAGCGTCTCGGACGGCGTCAGACACCTGGAAGCGTCCGGGGACAGGAGCGCCATGATGCGGGACCTGCCGCTGGAACCGGGGAGGTAAGTGGACGTCTTTTATTTCAGCCACCTCCTCCCCGGTCCCCAAAAAAAAGTGCCCCCACACTGGAACACCCCTTTAAAGACTTAGAGCCCAATACGGCCCGATATTGAGAAAGAAGGGACATCAGGTCAGTTCTCGCTTCCACCTCGTTCCTCGCTCGCTCGCTGTCTGTGCGATTACATGCGGGGAGCTGCGAGAGGGGCTTCCCTGATAATGTTTAGATCTTTAGCCATAATGGCAGCTAATTGGCCAAGTATGGATGATAATCGTTTTGTGTAATAGGACCCTTATTGCAGTTATTGCAAACATTTTATTGCAGTTGTTACTGCCATGCGTAGGCAACCATTTACTAGGTTTTAGATGATTACATTTTAAAATTGGTGATATAACTCATCTTTATACTATATGTTATAATTAGTTGGATGATCTTAAAAATATAAAAATGACATAATATTTAAATAGCACAAATCAAGTGAGGCGCAAAAACTTATTTACATTATTGTACATGTGAAGTACCTATTGTACATGTTAAGACCTACCTTGAAAATAAGACCTAGTGTCATTTTGTAGGCTTGAAATATAAGCTTTCATTAAAGTCAGCTGACCAGAGCCCTGCCACTGGGTGGCTGAGCATCAACTAACCAGACTTGGTATGCTCAGCCCCGACCTGCACGGCACAAGCTGCAGGGGAGGCAATAAGACCCTGTCTTAATTTTGGAGAAGCACTGTATTACACGGGGTGACGGAGAGGACCAAACGAGTGCTGTCAGCGCTCATTTGCTCCTTGTTTCCCGCTCGCTGGTGCTATTGCACGCGTCCGCAGCGAGCGGGTGAGTACAGGGTGTGGGGGGGGGCTGCCTGGGTGATCACTAGATCGTCCGGGCAGCCCATAGCAGATAGCAGTACTCTGCTGCCGCCTCTCCTATTCTGCGGAGCAACCGCACCATATCATTGAAAGACAAACGACTGCAACGATCAGCCAACATCGTTTATGTTGGTTGACCGTTGTCTTACTCAAGACGATTATCGACGGTAATGGCTGATATCAGACAAGTACGGCCGGTAATCGTTTTGTGTAATAGGGCCTTTAGTCAGCCAGCCAATGCTCTCTTATCTTCTTTTTCTACCTTAGTTCTATATAGGAGAAACTGTTTCAACTATGTTTTTTATGCTCTGCTATAACTTATCTTATACGAATGCAGATATTAGTATTAATGTAGTCTTCAAAAATATTCCCCCAGAGGAAAGAAACAATGGGATTTGCTTTACTTTTTCCCCCTGCTTGTGAGGTGGGAGTTCTTATCTCTTTTCTGCTATTTTCTGTTACAAGCTACATTTCCACTTTCTCTTCTTTCACAGCAAGTGAACCTTCCAACCTTTTGAGAAGGCAAGCTACTGGTGATAATCTGTAACAAAACTCTCTGGGATTCTCTCATGCTTGAATAGCAATACAAAAAGAACCTGAGCTAACCTATAACCCATGCAATATGAACTGCTAACACCTACAAGGATAAGTGTATTGCCGTCAAAAAGCTGTGTAGAAGCATTTGTGCCATTTCTTGGCTGCACATTAATCTCTGTACGTAGAGCATGTATTTTATGTCAAACAAATATAGGTTCTTGTGTACACTGTGAATGAATTAGCATATAAGCATAGGGCAACTACAAAAGAAAAAACTATATGTTACATCCTTAGCAGTTGCCTTTTTACTGATACTCAACCTGTCATATCTGCAGATAGAAGTCTTTGCTTTTCATTTCCAATGAAAAGATTGGAAGATTTTTGCAGTGTGGCGCCAATCATACAAACTGTTCACTGTCAAAAACTGATCATCTGATTTTTTTGTGGCATTTAGTCTGATAGACCTGAGTTTCTAACCAGTTTCCAGGAGTAGAACTGACAGGTCAAAATTATAATGGAAAAATTTGCACAGTTTCTGTTTTTTTCAGCCCACATAGCCTAAAAGTGTTCTTGTCCTTATAACTTTGAAAATCTAAATCAACGGGATGTGAGTAGACATGAGCGGATTTACAGTAATGATGTTAAGCGATTTGTTATCTCTGCGATTCGCTCATCAGCCTGCTGTCGTTTAACTCACTGCCGCTCCGTGCAGCTCCTCTCCGGGTGCTGACAAAAGCTGGATCCATACCTGGGAAACTGGGAGAAATTTCCCAGGCAGGATCAAGCTTTTCCCAGCACCCGGGGAGGAGCGGCAGTCAGTTAAAGGGGTAGTGCGGCGCTCAGCAATTATTCACAGAATAACACACATTACAAAGTTATACAACTTTGTAATGTATGTTATGTCTGTGAATGGCCCCCTTCCCCGTGTCCCACCACCCCCGCCTGTGTACCCGGAAGTGTGGTGCATTATACATACCTGACTCGTGTCGACCCCCGTCTCCGATCTTCAGACAATGACATCCTCTTCGGGCGGGTGGCCGAACACCTCCGACTGTCCCTAGTGCCGGCCGCCCTCTGCAGCGTCATCAGATGCTCAGCCGCGATTGGCTGAGCATAACTGTGCTCAGCCAATCGCCGCTGAGCACAGTCATGATGCGGCAGAGGGGGGCCGGCATCAGAGACGGCAGGAGCTGTTCGGCCGGCCTCCAGAAGATGACGTCTTGGCAAGATGGCGGACGGGCGCGACGAGGATCAGGTATGTATAATGCACCACACTTCCGGGTATGGCGGGAGTGGTGGGACACGGGGAAGGGGGCCCTTCACAGACATAACATACATTACAAAGTTGTATAACTTTGTTATGTGTGTTATTCTGTGAATAATTGCTGAGCGCCGCACTACCCCTTTAAATGGCAGCATATGCAAAAATAATGCTGAGACACCATCACACATTTCTCAACACCAGTTAGCTAGCCAGACCTTCCTCTGGAAAAGAACAACCAAGCCAAGTAAACCGCCTTCCAACAAGCCACAAAATGACTGGTCTTTCAAAATACCCCAGCAAGGTATCCATCCACAGCTGGTAAAAGGCAGCAGGCTGATGAGCGGATTGCAGAGATAACTAAGCACTTTGCTTCATTATTACTGTAAATTTGCTCATCTCTAATTGTGAAATAAAGCATGTTTGAAATCTACTTAGAAGAGGTATACCGGGCAAGGCTTATTTTTTTATATGTAGCTAGGGATTGGTTGTTTTGACATAATAAAGCAAACTTCCCTACCTGGCTCCAGCACCAGAGCCGATTGGCTTGGTGGTCCTGCAACATCACGGCCCCAGTGCCTGGAAGCGGCCAAACAGATAATGGAGTGGCAGGATTGTGGTGG
This sequence comes from Dendropsophus ebraccatus, assembly GCF_027789765.1. Lineage (NCBI taxonomy): Eukaryota > Metazoa > Chordata > Amphibia > Anura > Hylidae > Dendropsophus > Dendropsophus ebraccatus. The sequence continues at coordinate 146,683,654 of NC_091455.1, read as the reverse complement.
TGATTGCGGCCCTGGAGCCAGAGAGGAAAGTTTGCTTGAGGCTGAAAACACACACAGCAATGTGTGAGGAAAACTGCATCTGCAGTTTTTGTGCCGTGACTAAAAAATGATCAAGTACAAGTCCTCCCTGTAAATTTTCCATCCCATTTGAATCCTGTTCTGGTTTTGGCACAAGAACTGCAGTGGCTGTTATCGAAAAACTGCTGTTTGTGTTTCCTGACTTATTATGTTACAATAGTCTATCCCCGGCCATATATATTACCACCCCTTTTATTTTTTTTTTTTTTTTTATCATGCTTTAAAACACAGCTATATTTCATATATCCAGGTCTCCAGCAGTGACCAGATTTGTATCATTCTACTCTATGCTATACAGTGGTTGTGGCTTATCACACCACACCAGGTGAGCCGAGACCTAGACATTCGCTGTATTCCTATGCTTCAGTGATTATACTGTGTCACCCTATAAGGGACCGCTCTGCCTGGTCTTTTTTACCTATAAAAAAAACTGTAATGAAAAATTTTGCACCTCTTCCATGTTCTAAAAAAAATCCTAGTTTTGGTTTACAAATGCAAAATACTGACTTTAAAGCGACTCTGTACCCACAATCTGTCCCCTCCAAACCACTTGTACCTTCGGATAGCTGCTTTTAATCCAAGATCTGTCCTGGGGTCCGTTCGGCAGGTGATGCAGTTATTGTCCTAAAAACAACTTTTAATCCGGCAGCGCTGTGTCTAACCCCCCTCATTATTAGGAATGATCCAGGAACATTTACTGCTGTTTGAGCTTTGCACAGGTGTATTAACGATCCAGCCCATGTGCCGGGCTGCCACAGGTGGGGAATAGGAAGCAATCTGCCTGGAGTATTCCTAATAATGAGGAGGGTGGGGAGGAAGGACAGAGAGGTTATGCCAGCTTAATGCATATACAAATGTAAGCCCCGGCCATTAGACACAGCGCTGCCGGATTAAAAGTTGTTTTTATGACTATAACTGCATCCCCTGCCGAACGGACCCCAGGACAGATCTTGGATTAAAAGCAGCTATCTGAAGGTACAAGTGGTTTGGGGGGGGGGGTCAGATTGTGGGTACGGAGTTGCTTTAATAGTGCTATAGGCCACTAACCAAAATTCTAAGCAAAACACTTCTATGTGAATGTTGCTTATGGGAAAGGGCCATGGTTACACTGCAATATTTCAATCACTTTTTTTGACTCAAAAGCTTAAGCCAATACCAGTGGGTCCAAGAAACTGAATTGTCTATTATAGTTTTTCTGTTTATAAGATCTACTCTTAGTTTTGGCGTACAAATTGTGGTGGAAAATACTGTTCAAAATGCTGCTGTGTGAAGTGGCCTAAGGCTGGATTTCTTGGCATTAGTTCCCTCTCCTAAGTAAAAACTGTAATAGTTACACAAAATATTTAGGGTGTGAGTACTGTAATGATATGGCATATCAAATATATATTTCTGCGCAAAAAAAAGTTTTCAGATCACCTTGTATCAGAAAGTCATACAGATCTGTAAATTACTTATATTTAAAATCTCAAGCTTTCAGGTACTCATCAGCTTCTGTATCTCCTGCAAGAAGTGCAGTTTTCTTTCCATTCTGCTTTCTGCTGCCCCCTCTATCCATGACAGAAACAGTCCGGAACAGAAGAGGTACTCTGTAGGGATTTGCTACAACTCTGGACAGTTCCTGTCACAGACAGGGGAGGAAACAGAAAGCACTGTGTCAGACTGGAAATAGTACACCACTTCCTGCAGGACATACAGCAGCTGATAAGTACTGCAAGACTTGAGCTTTTTAATTAGAAGCAATTTATTGATCTGTATAACTTTCTGACACCTGTTGATTTAAGAAAAAAAATTCAATTTTTTTTGTGATTTAGCACACGGCGTGTTATGGCGTCAAGTAGCATGCCCTTCCCTACACCAAATTAAAGGGGTACTCCAGTGTATGTCTTTTTTTTTCCGTTTACATCAACTGGTTTCAGAAAATTATATAGATTTGTAATTTACTACTATTTAAAATTTAAAAGTGTTTCAGTACTTATTAGCTGCTGCATGTCATGCAGGAAGTGGTGTTTTCTTTAAAGTATAGCACAGTGTTTCCTGCAGCCATCTCTGTCTGTGTCAGGAATGGTCCAGAGCATTATTAAATCTCCATAGAAAAAGTTTTCTGATCTGGACAGTTCCTGTCACGGACAGAGGTGGCAGCAGAGAGCAGTGTGTCAAGCTGGAAAGAACATACAGCAGCAGATAAGTACTGGAAGACATAGGCATAACTTTTTACTATTGCTATAAACGTGTCATACTGAGGAATTATATTGTTTTAGACAACTGAATGATCCATTGTGAAAACCCTTTGCAAAGAGGATTGGATTTGCAGGTGACTTCAAGGATCTGCCAAAACTGGTAATAGATTTTGCAGAAACTCTGGAGTAGATTTCAGGCTCTCTGTAAATTAAGCTATAGAAGATAAGATAGAAATTTGGAAAGTCATGTTTTTTCCATTATTCTGAATAGAAGTATATTTTTAGTAAATTACATTTAATGAGAAGTGTAGCTGTATTGAGGCACGTAGTACACTGTGTAGTCATTTCATGGAATACTGCAGGAATGGTTTGTACTTTTAAAGAGGAATATAATGACATCATCTAAAATGGTTTCCTTGCAGATCAATCCATAAAGCCTAGAATTATTTCTTATTTGTGTTAAATTCCTTCCTTTTAGTTGAGTCTTTGTAAAATGGAATCAGTTATAAATGTGTTGAACAAAGCAGAGAAATTCAAGAACAGACTGTGACTGTGTGCCTTGTGTTATTGTTTGTAAAGCTGTATTATTCTTTTTATAAAGGGACAGTGGGTCCAGTGGGTCTGAACCCACTCCACTGTACATACCTCCTTGGAGAATCCGCCTTGGCTGCCTGCCCTTGACGTGCACAGGGCTAAGGGAAGGGAAGACAGACCAGGTCGGAACTAGAAAGACACAGCAGGGACAAAATCAGCATGGACAATAGTCAAAGAACTAGCCCGGGGTCCAAATAGAGCAGACATAGGTAGGGTCAGAAGTTAAAGGAGAAGTCTGGCAACATTTTTTATTAAAGCACTGTATTGCCCCCCAAAAGTTTTACAAGTCACCAATATACACTGATTACGGAAAATGCACATAAAGTTTTCTTTTCCCTGCACTTACTACTGCATCAAGGCTTTACTTCCTGGATAACGTGGTGATGTCACGACCCGACTCCCAGAGCTGTGTGGGCTGCTACTAAAGGCCCTATTACACGAAACGATTATCGACCGTATTTGGCCAATAATCGTCTCGTGTAATAGAAGACACTGATCAGCTGACATGAGCGATGTTGGATGATCGTTTTCTGTCGTTGTCTTACCTGCTCGCTGCCAGCACGTGTAATAGCACCAGCAGCGAGCAGGGAACGAGGAGAAAGGTTGATGCTCATTTGCTCCTCTGCATCACCCGGTGTAATAGGGGCTTAGAAGTTTGCAAATTACAGGATATGCAGTAGGAAACAGTGAAGAGAATGCTTTGCTTGCACCAGAGCTGCATCATTATTAAACAGCTGGTTGCTGAGGGCGCTAAAAGTGTGCCTAATGGCCTATCCTGAGCTTAAACTGCCAGTTAACTTGATAAGGCATACAAAAAGTGTTTATTATAACATGCCCCACTTTGTTGAAGTCTTGGTGTTGCAGATAAAAACATGATAAAAACAACGAGACCTAGATGTGTTCCTAAACCCTCTAGGCGTCTGCATTCTGTCTTAGTTCTGGTTCATGTATAAGTGACAATGATTTAAACTCATGTGGTGAGGATGTATGTGACTGAAGCCTGACTCACACTGTGTCTGTGCAAAGATACCAGTGTGGTTGTTCTTATGTCTTTGCATATAGGGGTAAGGTGGTTTAACCCCCTAAAATGCTCTGTAGCCTCCCTCTTGTGATCCATAGCAGTTGGGTCTCTTTTACACTTGTATAGTCATGTGCTTTCTGATGATAAATCCTGTCCTGAATTTATGTGGTGCATATTGATATAAATGTTACTGACCTCCTGAATATAATTTAGCTTGTTATTGTAGGAGCATTACTGTAGAGGGAATTTAAATATTTTTGTTTGTCTTTTTTGTGCTGCTGCTTAATAACTCTTATATCTTCCCTTCAGGGACATGAAAGGAATCATAGTCACACTAAGCGACAGTGGTCACTTACAGTGCTCCTACTTCGGGACAGATCCATCTCTTTTTCAAGCACCTAAAGTGGAATCCAGGGACATAAATTATGACGAGTTGGATATGGAAATGAAAGAACTTCAGAGAATTATCAAAGAGGCTACAAAAACACAAGGTCAGCACATTTACTATATTCAAAGCATATTTAGGATTAACAAAGACAGAAGTAGCCAATAGCAACCAGCATGGCTTTACCACATCCCACTCTCCCTTCCTGGTTCAGCAGAGCTCAATGAGATGGGCACTGCTATATCTCTCTCTGACATTACACATGTCTCCAGGGACACTCTACGCCCTGGAGACATGTGGGATGTCAGAGAGAGACATATCATAAGTAAAAACATACTTACCTGGTCCCGACCACCAGTCCCGTCACTGCTCTGCTTCTTCTCTCATAGCTGATAGCTGTGGTCAGGATCCTAAGCAATCGCTGTCAACATGATAGCGAGAGAAAGGGTTCAAACTTCAAAAGAAAGCTATTTTGCTAAATCAGTGCATTTGCAAAATTGTTTCTTTTGTATTTCCCATCACATGGTGATGCCATCGCATGGTGATGGGAATACCGCTTTAAGTACACAGTCTAAAATGGCTTTAAAGGGGTTATCTGGCTAACACATTTTCAGCATGTTGCTGCTATCTTAAAAACATAACCAACATGTTATCACCTCTCTGCACTCCTCCGCTGTCCTGCTGTGGTGTCGCCAGTGTCCCTTGCTGTCTGTAGCCGTCTTCAGCCAATCACTGGCTGCAGCACTGTCCCGTCTCAGTCAGTGATTGGCTGAGTGGGTTGTCACTCCTGAGATGAGCAGCAGCAGGGGACACCGCATCGGTAGACCGGGGGAGTGCAGAAAGGTAATCCCCATGGACCAAGCCAAATTTTATAAATGACGTGTCACTTTATTCATTAAAGTGTGGGGATTCTTTTACATATCCTAGTGATTCTGAGATTGTTTTCTTGTTACATATTCTTTTTTTTTTTTATTACTGGATACCACACCAATTTGTCTACGTGCACTGTTAAGTTATCTGACAATCAGCCAATGTTATGAATATATGCCTAAGTTAGAATACTACCTCAGCTATAATTCATATAGCTATATAAAAACAATATGCTGAGTTTCCAAAGCAACATATATCTTTATTGAAAAAATATATATAAAAAATCATTAAAAAGAAGAACCATGCATTAAAAAGACAGTGGCCGTCCCAGAGGATGTATTTACCTATAATTTCATTACATGACTATAAACCCACCAACAATACTATGTATTAGGACACTGTATAAACATTGGTACTAAAGGTAAGAAAAATTATTGCAAATATAAAGTGCAAAGGTTTGTTGGACACGAAATAGTCCTAACTAAATGTTATACCCCACTCTGGTTTGGGAGTTACTTACAATCAATATCTTGTAGGTCTCCTCTGGGACACCACCACCCCAACGCGCTTCATAACTTTCATAACCGGATGAAGGTTGTGACACACGCGTTGGGGTGGTGGCGTCCCAGGGTACTGATACAGTGTGGGAATCAATCCGTAAAACCTTGAATTACAATACAGTTACTGATTTCAGCATTGTAAGCTTTTTAAAGTTCATATTTAGCAGGAGAGTATATTGTAATTTGCTGCCTCTAGATGCCCAAGCCAAAGGGTATTAATCATAAACTAGTATTACAGGACTTTTCTAAGCTTTCTGTAGCCACTTAAGCTAATTATTAGTGAGACTAAGCCACCACTTCAATATAGAGTTCAGGTTACTGGCACAACTAAAGGAATTTATAAGTCAGAGTAAAACTGGTGCTTTACTTCACTGACTTTACAAAGAGTTGCTCACAGTTATGGTTACTCTCTTATTAACGCTTTGGCAGTCTGTACATTAGGAGTACAGCCTGTGTCATGGAGTCATAATGGTGTCATGTGCTCCAGGAAATGGTGTGATTCACACTGCCTTAGTCTGTCTGCAGGTACCTGTTGTTTTAGTAAAAAGCCATGCTGTAAATCTTGACCATGTAGAGTTTGTTGCTGCTCTGTCATAATTTACAGAAATAGCCAGTAAAACAGTTTTTATCCACTGCCTTATACTTAGTTAGGCATTCTGGTATCAGGGGTGTAGCTAATGTCCCTTGGGCCCTGGTGCAAGAGTTCAACTTGGGGCCCCCCCCTTACTCGACCAAGCGATGCCATAGATAGATAGATAGATAGATATTAAGACTGATATTACCAACAATACCAGTATACAGGAAGGAAATATTATCACCATACATATTACCACCATACTGTTACAGACCAAATCCTGTATACTGACCAATATTACCAATAATACCAGTATACAAGGGGCAAATATTACCACCACACCACAACCACTACCATCACCACCATATTGTTACTGACTAAATCCTGTATACTAAAACCAATAAAACACAGTACCAGATTACAAGTAGCAAATATTACACTACATACTGACTAACCCCACCGCTGCTACTGAACAAAATCCACTGTACACAGATCACTATCATCCAGTCATACAGAGGTGGACGCAGCTCCAAACAGGTTCTGTACATCATATAAATTACAGTGCAGTTATATCCAGTGACTCACAGGGGACGTCTTCTCTGATCAGAGTTCTTCCCTTATCATCTTCTTCTCCATCTGTCCTGGGCCATTATGACAACTTCTCCAGGCCACAAATCCACAGAATCTGCCAGACAGACATATTAGACTCCTCATTCTGGCACTATCCTCATCCCTCTACAAACTGCACATCTGTCTTGTCCCCTTTACGCCCTCAGTTAGTGGGTAGCCCTAACACTATGTGTATTACCCCTTTATAGATGGCCCCCTCTATGTAGTCCCCAATACAGATGCCCCCTGTGTTGTCCCCCTCTGCTTCTATTTTAGATATCCCCCCTTATGTTGTCCCCCATATAGATACCCATCTTATGTTGTCCCCTTGTAACTGCAGTATAGCGGGGTCTTCTCATCATAGCATGTAGCTGCAGTATAGCGGGGTCTGCTCATCATAGCATGTAGCTGCAGTATAGTGGTAAAGTAGGGTCTTTTCATCATGGAGTCTCATTTCTTTTGTCAACATGAGTCTACATAAAAAAGTTAAATCATTGGAGAATCTATTATGCCACGGTACAACCCCTCCCCCTGCATTCCAAGCTTCTTTTTTCACATACTGCCCCCATTTCTCAAAAGAACACATCCTACCCCCATGTGTACCCTGCACTACATACTGCCGCCTGTGTGCCTCCTCACATACCTACCACCACACACACTGCCCCTATCTGTCTCATCACATGCCCATCACCACACTGCCCCTATGCTCCCCATACCCTCTTCCTCAGGTTGCCCCCACTGCTCCCACCTGCATTCTGTCTCTTCTGTAAAACTTCCCCACTCCATGTAAACTTCAAGCTAGCTCCTCCCACACATGCCGGTCACGTGGTCATGACATAATCGGAGGTCCTTTCGTATGGGAAGACATAGCATTTACGGGCAGGGGATCATGGCAGCGGGTGAGAAGCAGGCTGCACACTGGCCCGGAGCGCAGGATCGTGAGAACAAGGATGAGAGGAGAAGGCCCCAGGTGACAGAAGGCCCGACGCCTCCATGTGTCTCCCACGTGTGCTGCCTGTAGCCCCTGCCTCCCAGTGAGCGTTGGGGCTGTTACTTCTGACCCAGAAGTAACAGCCCCAGTGCACACAGCTCCCTGATGCTTGTGCTGCCTGGGCATCAGCCAGGGGCCCGTCCAACACTGACTCTTGTGACCACAAGCGAAACACTGCTTGCGGTCACAAGAGTGATCGATCAATGCAGCCGTGGGCGGACGCAGGAGAGGCAAGTGCTGAGGCAAGGCCGTGGCGGGCCGGGTTGCAGCGACGACTGCTGCGACCACGGTCGCTACGCCACTGTCTGGTATACAAAATAGGCTACATCCAATTTCTGTAGGCAGTCCTCGGACTGCATCCATCTTCTCCTGGCTAAGGAATTTAAATAAGAGATAGCTCGGGTTCGTGTAAACCTGAACTTACTGTGAGTTTGCTCATCTCTGGTCATAACCATGTGCAACACAGTATAAAAATCACGTATTGTTTCTTAAACCGTGAGGCCTCACTAGTCAAGCACCTCCTAGTTGTTGGTGAGGCAGTTTTCTCAAAGGTGTCAATAACCGTCATAGTACTTTCTATGGCTGTAATATACTCTGTTTTAGCAAGAATATTGACTCCTTTTGTACAGACAAAAAACTGAGCAATATTTATCATTTGTGCATGGACAGAGGATGGACCCCCTTGGTCTGTCTAATGAGGCCCAGTCATCACTGTGGTCTGTAGAGGAAGGCCCCAGGGCCCACTATAAAACATGTGAATAAATTAGACCAACAAGGATTTTGTGGGTCCTGAAATAATTTTCAGAGAAACCTTTGCAAAAGACCCACACCCTTTGGGGGTTTTGCATACCAGATTACCTATGTAGGTGCTAAGCAGAGGATAATAGAGCCATGGGTTGTTTTCCAGACACTCAAGCTACAGTGGGGAAAAAAAGGATTTAGTCAGTCACCAATAGTGCAAGTTCCCCCACTTAAAAAGATGAGAGGCGTCTGTAATTTAGATCATAGGTAGACCTCAACTATGGGAGACAAAATGAGAAAACAAATCCCGAAAATCACATTGTCTGATTTTGTAAGAATTTATTTGCAAATTATGGTGGAAAATAAGTATTTGGTCAGTAACAAAATTTCATCTCAATACTTTGTTATATATCCTTTGTTGGCAATGACAGAGGTCAAACATTTTCTATAAGTTTTCACAAGGTTGGCACACACTGTTGTTGGTATGTTGGCCCATTCCTCCATGCAGATCTTTTCTAGAGCAGTGATGTTTTGGGGCTGTCGCTTGGCAACACGGACTTTCAACTCCCTCCAAATGTTTTCTATAGGGTTGAGATCTGGAGACTGGCTAGGCCACTCCAGGACCTTGAAATGCTTCTTACGAAGCCACTCCTTTGTTTCCCTGGCGGGGTGCTTTGGATCATTGTCATGTTGAAAGACCCAGCCACGTTTCATCTTCAATGCCCTTGCTGATGGAAGGAGGTTTGCACTCAAAATCTCACGATACATGGCCCCATTCATTCTTTCATGTACTCGGATCAGTCGTCCTGGCCCCTTTGCAGAGAAAGAGCCCCAAAGCATGATGTTTCCACCCCCATGCTTTACAGTAGGTATGGTGTTTGATGGATGCAACTCAGTATTCTTTTTCCTCCAAACACAACAAGTTGTGTTTCTACCAAACAGTTCCACTTTGGTTTCATCAGACCATAGGACATTCTCCCAATACTCTTCTGGATCATCCAAATGCTCTCTAACAAACTTCAGACGGGCCCGAACGGGCCCGCGTACTGGCTTAAGCAGTGGGACACGTCTGGCACTGCAGGATCTGAGTCCCTGGTGGCGTAGTGTGTTACTGATGGTAGGCTTTGTTACATTGGTCCCAGCTCTCTGCAGTTCATTCACTAGGTCCCCCCGCGTGGTTCTGGGATTTTTGCTCACCGTTCTTGTGATCATTTTGACCCCACGGGGTGAGATTTTGCGTGGAGCCCCAGATCGAGGGAGATTATCAGTGGTCTTGTATGTCTTCCATTTTATAATTATTGCTCCCACAGTTGATTTCTTCACTCCAAGCTGGATGCCTATTGCAGATTTAGTCTTCCCAGCCTGGTGCAGGGCTACAATTTTGTTTCTGGTGTCCTTTGACAGCTCTTTGGTCTTCACCATAGTGGAGTTTGGAGTCTGACTGTTTGAGGGTGTGCACAGGTGTCTTTTTATACTGATAACAAGTTTAAACAGGTGCCATTACTACAGGTAATGAGTGGAGGAAAGAGGAGACTATTAAAGAAGAAGTTACAGGTCTGTGAGAGCCAGAAATCTTGATTGTTTGTAGGTGACCAAATACTTATTTTCCACCATAATTTGCAAATAAATTCTTACAAAATCAGACAATGTGATTTTCGGATTTGTTTTCTCATTTTGTCTCTCATAGTTGCGGTCTACCTATTATGTAAATTACAGACGCCTGTCATCTTTTTAAGTGTGAGAACTTGCACTATTGGTAACTGACTAAATACTTTTTTTTCCCACTGTACATCCATCATCTTCTTCAAGCTAAGGGGTACAAGTGCCAATAATTCAGGTTCTCACAAACCTGAACTTACTGTAAGTTCGCACATCTCTAGATATGGCCTGTAGTTCAACGTCAGCTTGCTGGTCAGGCATGCTCATTTGCAGCACTAGGAGTTACAAAGCAGAGCATTGCAACTGGGATTTAATGTTAGAATCTTAGCAGTGAGGGAGCACAGTATAAAGTGCATATGGGGGTGCAGACCTCACCCTTTAAAAGCCAGTTTAGTACATTAGAAAGTAAAGCCTGGCATATAGATATTAGGCCTCATTCACACGTTCAGTAATTTTTCTGGACCGCAAAGCCTCCCACTATTTTTACTTTGTGGTCTGTATAAATTCATCTGTATTTGCATCCGTAATGCATCCATTTCCATATCTGTTTCCGTAAAATGTGAATAGTACTAGTTTGCATATATTTGATCCAAGATTTTACAGACGTCACGGATGTGACATCCATGACGTCTGTAAAAAACATGGATCCCATAGACTTCTATTGGTAATCTGTACCGCAATCACAATCCGCACTACAGAATGTCCTTACGGATTACGGATCAAAATGATCATGGACTGTGTGACTGTGTTGAACCGTGATTACAGATCCGGAAGAACGGACAACTTTACTGAATGTGTAAATAAGGCCTTACCTGTGTATAATGAAAACTTTAGTTTACTACCCACATAGGCTACTGCTTAATCCTTTAACAACATGTGTAAATGTAGGCCATTGTGTCATTTAGGGGATACAGAGAGGGCTTTGTTCTGTTCTGCTTACAGCTGCTATGAGCAGCCGGGGACTGTGGCTATTTGCTGGCATGGCCTGATTATTTCATTAACCCCTAGACGACCCAGGGCGTATAGTTACGCCATGGAAGTCTGTCCCCAGACGACCTAGGGCGTAACTGTACGCCCTGGGTGTTTCTCCCGCTATGAAGCGTGCTCCGGAGCGGAGCGCGCTTCATAGCAGGTGGGGGCCGGCTGCAATCAGCAGCCGGGACCTCACCGGTAGTGACACGCTGCAGCGATCGCGCTGCCACGTGTCATTAACTCCTTAAACGCCGCGATCGCGGCGTTTAAGTGTAAGTGACAGGGGGAGTCCCCTGTCACTTACCGATCGGGACCCCCGCAGTGTGACTGCGGGGGTCCCGATCGGTAAAACGGACTGTCGGAGGTCTCTTACCTGCCTCCGTGCGGTCCGATCGGCGATCTGCTACACTGAGCCTGTACAGGCAGGCTCAATGAGCAGATCGCCGATAACACTGATCAATGCTATGCCTATGGCATAGCATTCATCAGTGTAGAAATCAAACTATTGTATGTACAAGTCCCCCAAAGGGACTTCAAATGTGTAAAAAAAAAAAAGTTGAAAACACCAATACACTACCCAAAGCCCCTCTCCCAATAAAAGTTGAAATCACCCCCCTTTCCCATTATATAAATAAAACATATAAAAATAAATAAACAAATAAGCATATAATATACCGTAGCGTGCGAAATTGTCCGATCTATTAAAATATAACAAGCGTCATTGCGAACGGTAAACGGCGTACACGAAAAGAGGGAAAAAAGTGCGCGGATTACCGATTTTATGTTACATTATATATAAAAAAAATTCATAAAAGTGATCAAAACGTCCGATCTTCACAAATATGGTATTAATAAAAACATGGCGGAAAAAATGACACCCGATACAGCCCCGTAGGTGAAAAAATAAAACTGTTATAAGCGTCACAATAGGCCCATTTTATTTATAATTAATTGCCAAAAAAAAGGATTTCATTTAAAAAAAATTTATAACATTAGAGAATCTGTGTAAACCTGCATGTGGTTGTGTTCGGACTGACCTATAGAGTAATAATATCATGTCGCTTTTACCATATAGTGCATTACGTAGACACAGGAACCCCCCAAACGTTACCTTATTGCATTCTTTTTTGCGATTTCACCAATGTATATCTTCATAAATAATATATTTGGGATTCCATCATACATGTTATGGTAAAATGAATGACGCCATTACAAAGTAAAACTATTACTGTAACAAATAAGCACTTACATGGCTTGTAGATAAAAAAAACTGAAAGTGCTAGAGCTCTTAGAAGGGGAGGAGGGAAAAACGGAAACACTAAGATCAAAATTTGCGCGGTCCACTGGGTCATTTTGGGCCTGGTCCTCAAAGGGTTAATAAAAAAATCGCATCCCTTAATAAAAGCTTAAATCAACCCCCTTTTCCTATTTTATATATAAGAAAATATAAACAAAAAGTAATAAGCATATTTGCTATTGCTGTGTGTGAAATAATTACATTATATACAAAAAAATATGAATAAAAATTGATCAAAAAGTCACATATGTATAGGCAAGATACTGGTAAAAAGTAAAGATCATGGCCCAAAAAATTACTTCTTAAATCGCCTCATAGATTAAAAAAGAAAAGTGTTAGAAGGATCAGGGTAGAGCAATTTTAAATATATTTAGTTTTTTTTCCAAAAAAGTAATTTTTTAAGAGCAATTGGATAAATTAAAAGTTATACTGTATACATTGTTTATCGTTAATCGTACTGACTTGAGGAACGTAGATATCATGTCAGTTTTTCCACAAAGCAAACAATGTAAAGACGACCCCCTACAATTTTTCTCCCCACAATTTCATGGTGCAAATGTGTTTTCAGGTTTGCAGCATTTATGGGAAAATCACATTGTGTCATTGTAAAGTACAGTTGGTGGCGCAAAAAATAACAGCAAGCACTATGGCTTTTTAAACATGAGGAGGGAGAAACTGAACTGCAAATATAAAAATTGGCCTGCTCCTTAAGGGATTAAGCGACAATTCTTTTGTGTATTGGGGTCTCCTCAGCAGATGATGCCAGTGGGGGAGGAGATTTTAACTGCCCAGTCCTATTGTTTTCTATGAGATAAGCACTATACCAAAGCAGTGTGGCAGCGAATTATCTGCCCCCACCCTATTCACAGCTCATGACTGTTCACCCAAGCAAACATTCACATGTATGGGGTAAATAGCAGAGATATAAACACCTAACAATTTCTAACTAACATCAGGAGTTAGTTTACACTTAGAAGTGTATAAGCCCACACACGGCTTCACGGTTTCTGATTCATGTGGGTCCTTAACCTAAAATATGGTGCAGCACCACACGGCGACTACCACCACCATAACAACCACAGCACCCAAGGAGGGATAGACCCAGTTGTCTAACTGACAATTGACTAACCAGACATAGCCCCCCTGGGCTCTAGGCCCCACCACCACCAATAATGGCTGCTGCATGGCAGTGCCCCACACAAAGAGAAGCAGATAAGCAAACCTCACCCTGAATAGTTCAGTTCCTTGCTGTTTGTCCTATCTTTTATAGTTGCATATTCTAAGTAAAAACATACTTAGTCATTTATAAAACACTGGCTAACTCTGCACATCTGCAATACTTATTAACACAATGTCAACGGTCCAGTTCCATAAACACTTGTTTTAATCTAGATGTATTAAATATGGCACATGAAATGAAATGTTAATTATTTTTCCTAAATCTGCTTGACTTGCAATACCTCCAGAGCCAAGTACTTAACATGGCATCCTCAACATAAAATAATCCTGCGGTTCAGATGCCAAGCTGCTAGTAAAACAATTCATTAAGTCATTCAGTGCTTCTGCTCTTCCCAATCGGTGCACAGCAGGTCTCTCTCTTTCTTAAAATGTTCATTCTAAATAGATTTTCTCCTATTTTTCTCTGGTTAGTTTTGAGCAGCAATTTTTTGTCATTTTAATGTGTGTCTTTTTATTGAAGACGTACAAGACCTGTGGGGCTCTGCCTTTGCCAGGTTCAGTTCCAGAAAAGCAGTACATTGGTGCCATGGAATTTAGCATTACCATGACTTTGGATGTGTGCTTTTCTTCATTTTTATTTTTTAAATTGTGAAATCAATATTTTGTGGCATGAATATTATTTATTGATTTCACAATTTAAAAAATATTGCTATTAGTGAATATTGTTTTCACTAATTGTCATGGGAGGTGTAAATGTGACTTGGGGTTGCTCTAAAAAGACAAGAATTGATTTGCAGTACTGTAAAGAGAAGGTATCCAAACATCAGTTTGTTAGACTTATGCCAAATACCATGCGAATGTCAGTTTGGTTTTTTTTAGAAGCTGGCAAAGAAAAAGAGACATAGCATGAGATTTCCTCCTGTAAAACATTGCTTTTAAGAGATAATAGCCTTATGATGCAATGCTGTATGCCATAGAAGCACTATACCATTACTTTCTATATATTATCTGATATGAAGATCAATGAAGCAGCTAGGAACTGCCTCTCCACGTCGTGAGTCACACCGGTAAGGTGTCTAATCCTTGCTGGGCACGTATGTGTAAGCAACTGCACTCTCAGTGGTGCTCATCCATACAGAAGTCCATGAAGAACTCAAGAAGAAAGTGGCAGGTTAGCGGCAACCCACCGTTTAAGTGCAACATTTATTCAAACAACACCAAGATAGGTTAACAGGCAGTCATAGTAGTATACGAGGCCCTTTGAAGCGTGGAAACTTGAAGAAACTTCCGTAACCTCAGTGGGACGCACTTGCTATGTCTGCCTGTTAACCTATCTTGGTGTTGTTTGAATAAACGTTGTACTTGAACGGTGAGTTGCCACTACTCTGCAACTTTCTTTTTGATTTCTCTCTATACATTATGATTTCCATTACAAATTAGAAGGTACATGTATTTAAGTTGCGTATAACTGTGTTTAATTGAAAGTTTTCCACAAATGCCTTCACCCAAAAAAAAAAAAATAAATAATAATAATAAAACGTTCAAAAGCCCCCTGGTCTTACTCACCGTCATCTGAGCTTTTAGACCCCTTTCCTGCTCTCTTCGTTCCCTTTTTTCCTCCATTGTAACTTTTTATGTATCCAATACTATATTAAGGATGACTTTGGCTGGGAAATTACATCTCCTTGCATGCCGTGCACCACCATCATTTAAGTTCACATCCCACTTTTGTCTTTCTGTCCCTGCCCACTGATTGCTTTGCGCTGTGCAGTAAATGCTGGACTTTGCTCACTGTGCAATGCAGACTACTGAGAGGAGCGATAGTTATAAGTCTCCCAGTAAGAAACATTGTTAGTGATTGATGCTTTGAGCAGAATACCCAATTTTTATATATATCCTTGCATACTTATTTACTTTATTTGGTTTAGCATGTGATTTTACATATTCTTTTCTTTCTATAGATATATTGCCAAAAATTGAAAAAGAAGACGATATGACTTTATTGGCTAATGTTTCTCCTGTTCTTGATGCGGTGTCGGTAAGTCACTGTATTATATTAAATTATATTATTATCCAACCTTTGCACTTTCAGGTACTTTTGCCAAATATGCCCATGCAACATATGGACGTTTATATTAGCATTGTCTTCATTTAACAATCTCAGAAATACAGTAATAAAACAAAACTTTAGAACAGGGGTGGGGAACCTTTTCCATGTCGAGGGCCAGTCGGGCATTAATAAAATCATTCGAGGGCCGCATGCTGTGCGCGGCAGTTAGTAGCGTGGGTTTGCAGCACCCGGGGCAAGGCACTGTATTGTTCCCCTAGTGCCCCTGCTATTTGTAGGTTACCCTCAGTGATGCCCCTTGTAGTCTAGTTAACCCCCAAGTCATGCCCCTTGTAGTCTAGTTAACCCCCAAGTCTTGCTCCTTGTAGTCTAGTTATCCCCCCAGTGATGCCGCTGGTAGGCCTAGTTACCCCCCCCCCCCCCCAGTCATGTCCCCTGTAGCCTAGTTAACCACCCAGTGCCTGTCCTAAATAAAAAAAAATAAACATCCCACTCACCTTTCCTTCACTCCCACGCTGCCCAGGTCCTCTTCTCTCCCCTCTAGCCTGTGCCGGTCTTCTCTTGCAGGCAGCTCGTGATAAAATGACACCTGTGGCTACAATATACAGCGGTGCCTTGGATTAGGAGCATAATTCATTGCGGGACTGTGCTTGTAATCCAAATCCACTCTTAAACCACAGCAAATTTTCCCATAAGAAATTACTGAAATGCAGACAATTGGTTCCACATCCCAAAAATAATGATTTATTATTCTGAATACTGTGTAAAACAAATGAAACAAACATTCAGAAACAGCAGAATATGTGATATTATAAGTTCCTGTACAGTAATGGAGAGGATGGGAAACACAAGGGCTGACAGAGACTGCAGGGAGCATGAAGGAATGAGCAGGGCAGATGTGAGCACATAAATGCAGCATTCTGTGTCTGGGGAGAGAGGGGTTACAGCTATGAAGAGATTACCTCCACAGTCTTGTCCCCTGATGCAAGCCCCAGCCTGAAGTGAATCTGCTATGATTTGGAAGGTGAGGGAAACTTCCTGGGTCAGAGTACAAGGCTGTAGACCCCGCTATGCAGACCATACTCCTCCCCTGCTCCTGCTCTCGCTCCCACCCAGTACAGGGAGCTCCTAAACCAAAGCAATGGTCTTAAACCTTGTCACAATTTTGAAAAACTGTGAACTCTTAAACCAAAACGCTCTTAAACCAAGTTACCACTGTATTATAAAACTTGGTTTCTCGACTATTCCTACAGGTTGTTTTTAACTACTTTAATAGTTCTTTGTTATTTTTTTGTGTCATGGAGTCATTTTCCTGTTTCTGAGCTATTGATGTGTACATATTTATCATGTGACAAGCGTCAGCAACATCTAGCAAGAGCAGGGTCCAGCAGAATGTGTAACCTTTATTAGAAAAGGAAGCTGTAAAAGTACTATTTTTTGTCTCTTTGGAATATTTTTATTGTGAAGACAGTGAAGGACATAATCAAAAACTGCCCTAAAGAAAAACTGTATGTGCTGCCCATAGCAACCAATCAAGGCTCAGCTTTTATTTTGTATTCTGCTGTGATTGGCTACTATTGGCAACATACAGTTTTCCTTTTAGACAGTTTTTAATCATGTCCATTGTCTGGTATCCATGTTTTCTATTACTATGCTTATGGTCAAGTTTATGCTTATGGTAAAGTACAATACAGTAAAACTCATTTTTTTATGTTTATTTTGCACAGCAAGCTACAGACAGTGCTGTGGAGTCTGTCCCTTCAGTCACAGTAAAGGTATGTATTGTACTGCATGGTTCAGTTAGTTGCTTACTTTCTTTTAATGCTCTTGCTGTACCATAGCTTTGATAGACAAGCTCTAAATAAGTTTACTTTAGCTGCTATTAACATTAATGGTTATGTTCTGGATGCACTTTTTTATGGGTCTACATAAAATAAAATGTATTACCCTAAAACTGTCCATTGCCCTGACTTTCGTGTACACACAGTTTATTTACATTTAGATTCTACATTTGAATTGATTCTAGAATTTAGTCTTGCACAAGATGTTACAAAATGAAAGATAAAAACTAAGGGCCCTGTTACATGAGGCAATTGCCCAATCAGGCAGAGGAGCAGATTGTTAGCTGATTATTGTCTTTCAGCAGGTTTAAAAGTCATCGGCTACCCACGTTCCTTGGTGTCCTCTCACTTCTCAGCTCACCGAAACCGCCTCTGAAGCTTCTATACCCATCTCTTAAGTGAAAGGCTGCTTAGCCAATCACTGGCCTCGACAATATCCTGTCTCAGCAGTGATTGGCTGAGCCGCCTGTCACTTAAAGCTTGGTTAGGAAGTGTCAGCAGCCCTTCCCCGCATGATAGTTGAGTCGTGTAATAGGCTCTGTAAGCGAGTGCTGATCTGGAAGATCAGTGTTTGCTTATCTGGCATGTTGGGCTGTGTAGAGAAAAACATTTCATAATATTTTTCCTAGGGAGCATCATTCCATATTGAAATTTTGCAGATAAATCCATGATAATTTGTATAGTGAATCCACATCCACTAAAACTTTCAAATCAGGCAGAAACTTCAGTAAACCTATGCCTCAATAAACATATGCCTCTCTGGCTCCAACTTAACATGCCTATGGCTGTGTCCATGTTATCCAGGGCTCCCTAGGGCGGCATCAAACTTCTACAGCCAAGCGGAGTCAAATGCCAGGGGAGGGGTGTCCGTTACAGGCATTCCACGTGTGGAACACAGAATGTGGGAATACCGTCTTAGGCTAGGTTCACACTCTGTATCTGTGCGGCTGTATTGCGGGCGGTAAATCATCGGCCGGATTTTTCCGATTCATGCGTACGCTGGAAAGTATACGATATACGGCTGCACAGTGCACACTATGTATGAATGTACGGCCCGATCGTAAACGGACCCGTAAAAAATGAACAAGACCATTGTTTGCGGCTGGAAATGCTGCCGTGGATTGACAGGCGGTCCGTACGGAGTACTTCAAAAATAGCAGGCAATGATGCCGAATGCCGATGCCTCTAATACTTAATATAATAAATTAATAAAACACATTTTCTTTGTAATAAAGTCCCTTTCGTTGTTCAATAATTTAATTCTAACGAATCCATCATTGTGCAATTAAATATACTGCTAAAATAAATATATAAGTAAATGTATATTTATATATATATTTATTTTTTGACAGTATATTTAATTGCACAATAATGGATTCGCTAGAATTAAATTATTGAACAACGAAACTGATTTTATTTCAACGAAAATGTGTTTTATTAATTAAATATTAAATAGTACAGGAAGCTCCAGTAAGCCGTTAATTCATATTGCCGGTAATAGAGCATTCTGTACTAATCATCACTTTACTTTAATTAAAACATCAAATGTTTCTTCTAATTATGTTATCACAATAGCATTATTAGAAGAAACATTTAGAATTATATGTGCGCTCAGCTGATTGGCTGATCGGCTGAGCGCACATATAATTAGCGGGTCCGCAGTACAGTGACTTCATTGTGCTGCGGACCAGCGAAAAGGACACATCGGGGTGAGTATAGAGCTCTCCCCACCCCCTCCCCTGCACTGCACCCATACCAGTAAGGAAGGGGGGGTCACTTAACCCCTTCCTTGCTGGGATGGTTGCAGTCTGACATCAGTCTGGCCCCCAAGGGGTTAAGGGGGATGCAATACATCCTCCCTTAACCCCTTGGGGGCCAGACTGTAAGCAGCGATCTGTAAAGATGCTGCATACTGTAAGGAGCACAACACCGCTCACAATGATGGGCGTTGTGCTCCTGTTTGTGAGTTTTTTGTGTGTTTCTCCCTTTTTGTTTTTCAGATATCGGTACCCTGGGGATTACGTCGGATTCCGTGGACTACGTCGATGACCAGCGGTTGTTTGTTGTTTTTTTTTTTTTAATAAAATGGTCAATGAGGGGTGTGGGGGTGTTTTTATTTGAATAAAACATTTTTTTAACTTGTGTCTTGTCTTTATTTCTTTACTTTATAGACTTAGTAATGGATTCCGTCTATTAGACGGCTTCCAATACTAAGTCGGGGCCTAGTGTTAGCCGGTATAAAATGGCTAACACTAACCCCCCATTATTACCCCAGTACCCAATGCCACCAGGGGTACTGGGAAGAGCCGGGTACCAGTGGTCCCGGAGCGTCAAAATTGGCGCTCCTGGACTGGGCGGCAGCAGGCTGGTAAGATTTAGGCTGGGGAGGGCCTAAACCAATGGCTCTTCCCACCCTGGTGTTACTAGGCTGCTGTTGTTTGGTTTTTAACCCGGCTGGTTATAAAAATAGGGGGGACCCTATGCGTTTTTTTTTTAATTATTTATTTATAAAAAAAAAAACGTTTTTATAACCAGCCGGGTTAAAAACCAAACGACAGCAGCCTGGTAACACCAGGGTGGGAAGAGCCATTGGTTTAGGCCCTCCCCAGCCTAAATCTTACCAGCCTGCTGCCGCCTGATCCAGGAGTGCCAATTATGACGCTCTGGGACCACTGGCACCCGGCTCTTCCCAGTACCCCTGGTGGCATTGGGTTCCGGGGATAATAATGGTTGGATAGTGTTAGCCATTTTATACCGGCTAACACTAGGCCCCGACTTAGTAATGGATTCCGTCTATTAGACGGCTTCCACAACTAAGTCTATAAAGTAAAGAAATAAAGACTAGACACAAGTTAAAAAAATTTTTTATTCAAATAAAAACACCCCCACACCCCTCATTGACCATTTTATTAAAGAAAAAACAACAAACAACCGCTGGTCATCGACGTAGTCCACGGAATCCGACGTAATCCACAGGATACCGATATCTGAAAAACAAAAAGGGAGAAACACACAAAAAACACACAAACAGGAGCACAACACCCATCATTGTGAGCGGTGTTGTGCACCTTACAGTATGCAGCATCTTTACAGATCGCTGCTTACAGTCTGGCCCCCAGGGGGTTAAGGGAGGATGTATTGCATCCCCCTTAACCCCTTGGGGGCCAGACTGATGTCAGACTGCACCCATCCCAGCAAGGAAGGGGTTAGGTGACCCCCCCTTTCTTGCTGGGAGGGGTGCAGTGCTGGGGAGGGGGTGGGGAGAGCTCTATACTCACCCCGATGTGTCCTTTTCGCTGGTCCACAGCACAATGAAGTGACTGTACTGGCTCTTTATATTTGCGCTCAGCCGATCAGCCAATCAACTGAACATATAATTCTAAATGTTTCTTCTAATAATGCTATTGTGATAACATAATTAGAAGAAACATTTGATGTTTTAATTAAAGTAAAGTGATGATTAGTACAGAATGCTCTATTACCGGGAATATGAATTAACGGCTTAATGGAGCTTCCTGTACTAATTAATATTTAATTAATAAAACACATTTTCGTTGAAATAAAATCAGTTTCGTTGTTCAATAATTTAATTTAAACGAATCCATCATTGTGCAATTAAATATACTGTCAAAAAATAAATATATATATATAAAAATACATTAATTTATATATATATTTATTTTAACAGTATATTTAATTGCAAAGTGATGGAATCGTTTAAATTTAATTATTGAACAATGAAAGGGACTTTATTACAACGAAAATGTGTTTTATCAATTCAATATATTAACCATGAGAGGCATCGGCATCGGCATACTGCAGAGGATCGCAAACCCCGGTAATAGCAATTCCTGTTAACTGTTTCCCTGCTTTCCCAGATGCATTCCAGAGGTGTTTGCATCACTTTCTTAAGATTTTATTTGTTATTTTTAGTTGAACCAGATTTCCAAGTAAATGACCGTATGTTTTCAGCCGCATGTCTATTTTTTCCCACGGCCGTAGTTTCATCCGCACATTTACAGCCGCATAGAAAATACAGCCGCACACATACATAGTGTGAACATAGCCTTAAACAGGACCCATTGACACCAAACCTTTTGCACAAATTCTGAAAAACTCTGAAACCTGCTGATTCTTTATAAGAAGAAAGCCATAAATCCATGTATAACCTCTCAGCATTGTCTGTTACAATATACAGTATATATCTCCACACTATATGTATCCAAAATCTAGTAGGGAGAAATGGGTAGAATTGCCGCAGAAACTAGTTCATAATAAATTGCTATGAAATGGATTTAGAATGTAAGCGCGAATAAGAGGTGACTGTTTGGACTGAGTATATGGAGATGTTTTGTAATCTTTGGAAATGCAAAAGGTGTTTATTTTCCTCAAAACGCCAACAAGTAACATAATGGCTTTTTAAGGGAACTGATCACACTGATAACTGCCTTGCTGGGGTATGAGTTATTCTGTGCTCTAACACTAGTCATCAGTTTCACATAGCCACCTCCACTGTCATTCTGTGTACCTCAGATTGTGCCCGCAGGTTCTCAGGAAATAAAATACAGTTCACTTTACCATTTCCTGTTTGTAGGCTGTCATTTGGACAAGCGTGCCAAAATGTCCTGCCAAATCTCTGCCCCTGATAGATGTATAAAGACTTAAAGCACTATGTAAACACACCTTGTCATTTACAGAATAAGGAAAGGTAACGTGATAGACAAGGGTTGTGTTCTGCATGCGCCTGTGTGTTTTAATGTCATGGGCTTTCTTCCAAGAGTGCACTTCAGACTTTGAGTATGTTATTTGACATTGGGAGATAAGGTAAAGTTTGTACCTAGTCAGAAATGGAACATTGGAATCAAGGACAATGTGTGTATTATGTAGTGATCTGTGCAAAATATTAGCTGCTATGGCTCCGTTGGAAAACGAGGACAATAAATATGTTTGTTACATAATCATGGAATGTGCCACTGAAACACAAAAGATTTTGAATAAAAATTAATCAGGGAATTCCATAAAATTGCCGGTAATGGCAGCTATCCATCCAGGCAGAATCTACATAAAACACACCACTGTATCGTAGGAAGGCTGGTGGGCATGTCATAAATGGCACATTACATCATCTGTAGCCAAATATCTGTATAGAGGAAATTTTACACATATTTCAGTTTAAAGGGAACCTTCCCCCCCCCCCCCCCCCGTGCCGGGGCAGAACCCGACTGACCCTCGCTAGAGACCCTTATACTTACCCTGAAGAACCAATTCCTGCTCCTGGAGCCGCTCCCGCTGCTGAGTTATCACCATTGGAAGCCCGGCGTGCGCGCATCAGAGATGAGTCCGATGCCCATAGAGAATGACGGCTCCATTCATTCTCTATGGGCATCGGACTCCTCTCTGATGCACGCACGCCGGGCTTCCGGCGGTGAGCAGGAGCTGGACTTCGTTCTTCGGGGTAAGTATAAGGGTCTCTAGTGGGGGGGTCGGCCGGACTCTGCCCTGAGACGGGGGGTGACAGGTTCCCCTTAAAGGGGAACTTAAGTAAAAAAATAAACGTCCAGCGTTTTTTTTTAGATTGATGTTACAAGATTACAATAATTGACTTTATAAAGTTTGACCACCTTAAATTCTTTTAAAGTGTCACTGTCATTAATTTTTTTTTTGCAGAAATCAATAGTCTAGAAACTTTGTACTTGGGTTTATTAGGCAAATATGCCATTATCTACATTTAAAAAGCCTTTTCCCAGGTCCCCCCTCCCTCCTTTCTGTCATCCACTGCTCATTATCAGGAAATCTCAACAGTTTTTTTTTATCAGTTGAATCCTGTCTGAGCTATGGAGAGGGGAGGGGGGAAGAGCGAGATTAGTCAGCAGCAGAAAACAGAGAACAAAGGATTACAGGGGGGGGGGAAGCAATTCAGAGTTCTATTCAGAGGTCAGTGGTGACATCAGAGGAGAGAGCCTGGTCATGTAGCTGTAACTTAACTCTTTGTTGTCCTGTTTTGGTGCCTCATCTCACTCTCTCCATACGAAAACCATTAAGACATGGGGAGAGCTTGAAACTGCTTTTTCATGACAAAAATTCATTTTTCGGCTAATAAACCCAATTACAAAGTTTCTTAAAATGGCCTGTACTATTAATTTCTGCAAAAAATATAAATAAATAAAATTTAATGACAGTGAAACTAAAGAACTTCTTTACTGTCAAAACAGGCGTGACAGGCAGGGAGCTGGGAACTAGTCATCTGGACCGTGACTAGCCAAGGCTCTCTGTCAGCACCCTCTGCAGGATGAACGACAGGAAAAGAGGCCAGTTCGAAGCCTCTTTTCCTGTTCCTAGTTCCCGGCTCCCTGCCTGTCTCGTGTGCTAGAATAAAAGACTTAGTTTCTGCAGCTATAGTTTCTACAGAAGACATAGAACACATGGTAAGGCAATGTTTTAACACGTGTTTCGGGTGCTGCTAGTAGCCTTAACCAGAAAATCTCAGTGATTGGTTCACTTTAAAGAGGACCTGTGGCATTTAAAAAATAAGCTGCTTGGTTGGTATTAGGAATGGTCCGAACCTGCCGAGGTTCGGGTTCGTACGAACCCGGACTCTCTGCAATGATTCCCGATGTCTTAAACCTCCGTGGAGAGGGTGGATACAGCGGGAGGACCGACTGGAAAACCGGGATACAGCCACAGCCATAGGCTGTATCCCAGTTTTCCAGGTGGTCCTCCCGCTTTATCCACTCTCTCCACGGAGGTGAAAGACAGCGGGAATTATTGCCGAGAACCCGGGTTCGTACGAACCCGAACCTTGATAGGTTCGGACCATCCCTAGTTGGTATATAAGGTGTGCGATCAGCTGTCTGCACAGATTGGCTTGTTAGGCGACAGACCAAGAACAAACATCTTGCAATTGAAACAGATGAAATCCATCCTTTCAAACTGGATACACCCATTCACGCTGACTGTTTCCTGGGGTGGATAGGATCTGCCATGCAACATATCACACAGCCGAATATGTTTGACATTGGTTAAACGAGCAAGTATTACCCTGCCCCCCCCCCCAATTCCCTGGGCTTGAACCCAATTGAAAATCTGCGGGAACACCTTGATTGTTGTGTTCTCTCTATAAATCCCCCCCCCCCCTTGCACCCCCAAGTAGTTGTTGACTCTTTTCAGTGATGACCACCCATTTGGCAGTATGCAGTGAACCCTTGGACTGTAAAGGGCATGGTAACCTTGACAAAAAGCATAAATCTAAGCAATCTTCCAATTCTGAATTGCTGGCGGCCGCTCAGTTAACAGTCTTTCTGCATGTTAGCATAAAGGGTACTGACACTAATGGCGTCGGTAGGTACGGCAACTAGACATCAATGACCAGAGCAGAAATGTGTCCTACTTATATGGCTATTATGTGAAAAGTGAATAATACTGATATCCTTAACC
Source organism: Dendropsophus ebraccatus (assembly GCF_027789765.1). NCBI lineage: Eukaryota > Metazoa > Chordata > Amphibia > Anura > Hylidae > Dendropsophus > Dendropsophus ebraccatus. The sequence goes on along the minus strand of NC_091455.1, from coordinate 146,658,604 downwards.
TTTTTTAACTTTTGACCCTTATTTTCTATTTAGTTCTGCATACGGGCTAGACTACATGTACAGAAGACAGTGCTGTCAATAAGTGTCCCACCCTTTCTAGCTCTTACTCAGGATAAATACATTTTTTACTCTATTGGTGAGTGATGAAATGCTTTGAGAAGATATTAATAATAATTAAGATTTTTTTTTTCATTGCCATTGTTTGGGATTTCTGGATTTCCTTCTCCCTTTTCATTTTTTTTTCCTCCTTCAGTTACTGAGCTATACATTAAAGTCATTGATACTTTGTAAGTAAGTAAGTGGTCAGGTCTGTGCTGATAAGAAGACTGCACATCTTAAAGTCTTCTGCCTTCGTTCACACTTCGCATCTTAGTGAAGACAGATGTAAGCCGTTTATATTGGACTGAATAATGTCTCTGTCTAAATTAAAGACTAATGATTTCTGTAGGCAGATAGAACTTTAAGTAGGAAAGCCCCTTTTAAATGATTAAAGGAAATCTTACAACTGTTATTCATGTGCCAAACTGTTGAGACTGTTAGATATCTATTACAACAGGGAGACACCTGGTACCTTTCATATATGTATCTGTGCTTCCAGAATATAGAAAATGCTTTCATTCTACAGTAAAATAAATAAATAAATAAATAAAAAAAAGAGTCGAAGAGGCTTTCCTGAGCTCCTGTAGCACAGCGAGCTGTAACACCCCCTCACTGCCCCCTCCCATACCCGATCCTGCTTGGGACTCAGCTTCCAGGTGTCAGTCAAGCAGGGAGGGGGGAGAGAGTCTGCAGCTATTCAGGAGCTTGGATAAGCCTCTTTGACTCTTTGTGCAGGAGAATAAAAGCATTTCTCTCCAACCTGGAAGCACAGCTGGATATATGAGAGGTGTCATGTGTCTCCTTGTTCTAACAGCTATCTAACAGTGTCAGCAGTTTGAAACATGAATTACAGTTGACAGATTTCCTTTAAGTTGTTATTTTAGGTAATAGAAGAGAATTATCTTGTTTCACCCAGTGGCATGCTCGTTTATTTATCATGTCTTAAAATGCAGCTTGACTGCTGCAGTACTATACACAGCTCGTGGATGATAGCTGCAGTGATTATGGAATATAAGTAGACCATTTTTTCTAACCATAGATAACTCCATCAAGACTTTATAAGGTTGCATTCACACGGTCCGTGTTCTACACGAAATACGGACGTGGAATGCCTGTAACAGACTTCTCCCCCCGCCCAGGCAGCATCTGTAACTAGATCACTACAAAGGGCTGTAATGCCTGTTGGGTTCTGACATACTTGACCAGTGATAATTGCTAGAACTGACTAACAATAGCAGACGTAAAACACCTTTACCTTTTAGCATCTCTCAAGTTCTCAGAGACTTAAAGGGGTATTCAGAGTTGTACTTTTTTATGTACTGATGTGCTTAGAAACAGCTAAGGCTTCAAGTCCTCTTGTGCTATTGTTCTGTTGCTGAGGTTTTAGTATAGTAGAAAATGGTAATAATATTCACATAACACTAGGATTTATTCACAGATTAATGGTTATTACATACTTTGGTCTAAATTTTCCCTGTGTCTTTCTTACACTTTGATTTTCTTGTTTTCAGAGCCAGGAATGTCTAAATCTGTAAGTGTCTCTGTATTCCTGAAGGGAAACTGTCCTCCAGCAGACCTCGAGGGAAGTGCAGTTGTTTCATACAGCACACCCACAGGTAACTATTCCGGTAGTTGGATAATAGTCTTATAGCCATTGGTTATCATTGTATTGGTGACACTGGTAACAGCATTAATATATCACTACCTGTAATGGAAGAATTATCTTTGGATATTTCATTGATATATGTAAAGGGAGTGAGGGGTCTGGAACTGCCAGTGAATTCCAGAATGAAAGGGTTCTATAGAATGCTGAAAACCCTTTGGCACTGCTCAGAGATTTCTTTTACTGGGATACTGCTCTGAAATTCTTGGCCTTTCTCTATTCGTATGTTCCAAGAAAGCTAACAATGCAATTGGTCTTCAAAAGAAACAGTATTATTGCTTTTCGGCTTTAGCTGTGAATGATGACTGTAGATAGAAGCCAATAATTTGGATGATGCGATTCAGGATGCACTCAAGGCATGTTGGTTTGGCTGTCCATGGCAAGCACTGCCCAAATGTTCCTCCTGAGTCTCAGAGATGAAAAGTTTCAAAAAAATATCCTGTTCAATAAATTAAGGAACAAGAGGCTAAGTATGCAGCTTAGAAGATATTTGTTAATGTTCCTAAGAGGCTGTTAAAAATTTGTGTATACACGTAAAAGTGATTCACAATGCTTACTTCAAATTCAATGCTTGTTTATTTGTTATTATTCATTTACTTGAATTATCTTTATTATGTCGCTTAAAAGGTCGCTAGACAGCTAAGAGAAGCATGCCATAGGGCTCTTCATACTTCTGCTCTTTGCTATTCACTTGAGAAGAGGTAGAGAGGTAGCTCCATTAGTGTGTGGCCTGCCTTTTTGAAGTTAGAGGAAACTGCTGACCTGGCTATCTAATGTAAACTTAAAGTGTAAGGGTTGCAACATTTAAAAGGTTAAGTGACTGACACCAACGGGATCACTGGTTTCAGTCATTAGCAGTGGTTGTCTGCTGCACATAACAGCAGATATCCCCTGTTTATGGATTGGGCTCAGCTCCTGAGCGCTTCTTCCCTGTCTAAGGGCCCATTCACAGAGTAATTTTCACAGAATTAAAATTGGAGACCACGCCACTGCACTTGACTTTTCAATTCTTTCACCGAGAGTGGAGGGCGCACGAGACATCCTATTCAATGAATAGGACAGGCAGAACTTCAAACAGAGTCCACTGGCTTACGGTTTTATGTTTATTATAATAAACCCCCTTAAAGTGTACAGGTCATTTAAAAAAATGAGACATTTCAAAAGTTTTGATTGGTCCGGATCCGGAGTGTTCAGACCCATACCGATCGGTAGAACGTCCTCTTCCCGCTCTGTGTTAGAAAAAACAGTTGGGCATATAATTGAACTCTATGGGGTGGAGAGATGAGGTGCTGCAGCATGCTCCTCTCCCTGCTCGTTCTCCCGATTGGTACAGGTGTGAACACTCAAACCCGGACTGATCAAAACTTTTGACATGTCTGTATTACATGACAGAAGTTTTTTATTTTTAAACGACAGTGACACTTAAGGTTGTGTAGAGCTATGGTTGTGCTTCTAAAACAGACTGACAAATATTAACTATTTCTTTATATTAGCAATGTCCAGTCACACGTATTTAGAAAAAATGTGTTATACCTTAGCAATATGCCTTCATTTGCTTAGGTAGAAAACCCCTTTGAAGAATTAAATCATAAAGATGTCCTATGGGCCTAACAATTACACTATGCAGTTTTTTGTATATATTTAAAAAGAATAAAAAATAAAAGTCACTGCCAGGCAAAGCAGTGTATGTTGGCAAAGTAAGATATTTGTATTTCTTTAATGCTTATACACGTTATTGTCTTTTACTACTTATCAAGTACAAAAGGTGCTCCAAGAATTTGTGTCCAGCAGTATGTGTACTGTAATGTTTAGTTATGTAACTGTCTACAGAGCTCTCAGCACACGGCGAGACCAACAGTTTAGTCTTTCATCAGTAAAACATCTGTGTTTTTTAAAGATTAGAAGGAGTATATTACCTGGAAAACATGCAAAGTAATTCACACATACTCTTATAGTTCACATAATCTATTTATATGTAAGAGTCTATTTTTTTTTATCAGATAATTTTTATTAACATTTTTTCCCTTTGGTAACTGCAGTAACATGTTTTTTGTTATCCCCCTCAACAACAATCACCCAAAAGTACAGAACTTACAAAATAACATTTTGTAATAACGTTCATAGATCCGATTTAAGTGGTGAGCAACTAAGCACCTTCTAGCGTGTCTATGTACGGAGAAACAGGGAACCTAGATATATACAAGAAAACCGTTTACATTGCAGCAACTTAGGGAAGCTGTACAAGTAGGGGAAGATCTTATATTTATTCTATCAAGATTATCTTCTATGACCTCTCATACCCCTCCTCAAAGCTCTTCCACGGGCAATTATGTTTACTATTATGTTGCTGAGATAACAAGAGGAATGCTTCCATGAATGTCCGTCATATAGCTTCCATGAGCTTTGATGAGTGACCCCATATAGCTTCAAATTTAGACATAGCTTTACATTTAGTATATACACCCTTTTCTAGACATAGAAGATTATTCATTCTAGCTTTCAACTCTGTAACAGTCATTGTTTCCGGGTGGATCCAGTACTGTGCTATGAGTTTCCTGGCTTGGTATAAAAGTCTACATATAGCCAGCTCTGTGTCAGTGGGCCTATCATCGGATGTGACCATTCCCAACAAGCAAGGTAGTGGCTCCAAAGGAATATTAATACCATATACTTTTCTGATGAGAGCAACCACCTCTCTCACTATTGTTCTTTCTCCCTGCAAACCCACATTAGATGTACAATGTGAGCATCATCCTCCCCACATTAAGGACGTGTAGCATCAGATCTGACACCTATTCTATGTAAGGATTTAGGCGTTCTGTAGACCTTATGAATTAGATATAATTGGGAAATCCTATGGGCCTTAGAGACTGCCAGCTTAGATGTAAGTGCCAACACCTCCGACCACTGCTTTCCAGTAATCGACCCTATATCTAGTTCCCATTGGGCCTTAATTGTTAAAGGGGTTATCTAGTGCTACAAAAACATGGCCACTTTCTTTCAGCGACAACACGACTCTTGTCTCCAGTTCAGATGTGGTTTGCAATTAAGCTCCATTCACTTCAATGGAACTGAGCAGCAAAACCCCACCCAAGCTGGAGACAAGAGTGGGGCTGTCTCTGGAAGAAATTGGCAATGCGTTTGTAGCGCTGGATAACCCCTTTAGGGGTCTCTCCTCATGGTAGGCATGCAGTAGCTCCCTATACACCTCAGAAATTAGCCCTTTTGTCTCAGTACCCTTAAGGACAGTATCCAGTAACAGGTGTGCCAACATTATTGGGGGGACACCACCAAACTGGGTTTCCTCTGCATGCCTAAGCTAAAGATATTGGAAAAACATATTATGAGGAAGGTCCAGTTCAGCTTGAAACTGAGCAAAGGACTTAAAAGAACCATCATCATAAAGTTGCGGTAGAGTGCAAAGTCCTTTACCTTCCCAGAAGGTGACCCCTTCCAAGTCATGTAAATGTGGAAAATTGGAGTTGCCCCATAAGGGAGTATACTTTGTATGATATAGACAATTTAAAAATGTCTTGATCTGTACCCACACCTTCCTTAACGTAGGGAGCAATGCTGGCACATCTGGTGGTCGCGTTTGAGCAGCAATTTCTAACAAATATATCAGAATCATTTCTCCTGACATACTTTGGAAAAGGGTTCCAGTGGGAGCCATTCCGTCCGATGCACCCCAGCCCCTAAGTTGCTGAAACTGGGCCGCAAGGTAATATAACTATGGTTTTGGTACTGCCAGTCCTCAGTTTTCTTTGCCTCTTTGGAGAGTATTTAATCTAATCCTAGGGATCCTACCATCCCATATAAGATCTCTAAATAATGCTTGAATTATGTGCCGGCACCCACACGGGGGCATTATGTAGTAAATGTAAGAATTGTGGCATTAAAATAATTTTTGTTAAATTGGCCCTCCCAACCAAAGACAGAGGCAGTTTCCGCCAGATCCTTATTTTATCTCTAGACCTATCTAAGAGGGGATTTAGGTTAAGAACTAAATACTTAATAATGTTATTGCAATTTGTATCCCCAAGTATCTAAACTGAGACACGATAGGGATACCCAATGTCTCCACCTCTACCTTTGAAAGAAGGGGATCAAGAGGAAGCAATGCGGACTTGTCCCAATTTATTAACAACCCTGAATATTTCCCGAAGGTTATGAGATTCATGACTACCGGCAAAGAGCGAACAACATCTCCCAGAAAGAGGAGCATATCATCTGCATAAAGGGCTATACTATCCTCCATGCCTGAAGCCCACAACCCCCTCTGACAACCTAATCATCTTTGCTAATGGCTGGATAGCGAGCACAAAAAGAAAAGGGGAAAGAGGGCATCTTTGTCTTGTGTGGGGAAAAGACTCAGATAATAGCACATTTACCCTGAGTCTTGCAACAGGCTCCGAATATAGGAACCTGACCCATGATATAAATACAGGTCAAAGCCTCCATACCCTCAAGAACCTGCCACATATACTCCCACTTGACGCTGTCAAAAGCTTTAGCAGCATTAAGTGAGAGAATGGCGCGAGACCCTCCCTCCCCCTACCTTTGGGCCTGCAACTTAAAATAGAGCCTCCTTATGTTATCAGCAGTGGATTTACCTGGCATGATGCCTGTCTGGTCTCCATGTACTAATCTGGAGATAACTGTAAGGAGTCTGTTAGCCAGCGCTTTTGCCAAAATTTTCACATCCCCACATAAAAATGAGATCTAATATTCAATCACTAATGTGGTGAAACCATAATGCTCTATGAATTTAACATTAGTCATGTAACAATAAAAATCACCAATTACCTTTACCTGATGTGATTGAGGTCCATACTATGTAAGTAGGGCTGTCTGCTATTGCATTGTTGTTCATTGTTAGGACTAGTGTAAACAAATATATATAAATATATATATATATATATATATATATATATATATATATATATATATGTAATAGGACCCCATTAAGGTGCATAGGGTCATTTTGTACTTCCATATTATTCTAAGCTGAAGAGGCAGCTTGTAATCTGTATTCAATTGGATACTGTTATGCAATGTTAGATTTAAACTCCTTGGCACGATTCTATGTGGCTCAGCAGTTGTACGCTTAGCACAGGCCACTGTAAACATATATGTTTGAGATACAGCTGTCGCCGGCTCTTGCTGGTTTAGCGCCAGTATAATACAGATGACACTGCTGCAATGGTTATGGTGTTTTAACACCCCGTTAACCACAATTTGTAATAACCATGGTATCTCAGCAGTTAGACCAGTGTTTCTCAACCTTTTCAAGCCAAGGACCCCCATGTGATGAGATGTTCCAGTTGAGTGCCCCCAAGGTTGCGATCTGATATAAATAAGAATTAGATCATACTGCTGCCATAGGCTCCATATACAGTCTCTTTCAACAGTTGATCAGATTGGATCCCCCCATAACATTATGTCTGATCTGTAAGCTCCAGTGATACTACTAAAGTAATGTCATATAATAATGCCCCTTTTCTCAGTAACAATGCCCCCTGTAGTTATTAATAATGCCACCTGTAGACAGATATAGTACCCTCTGTAGTCATAAACAATGACCCCTATAGCCATTAATAATGTCCCTGCCACAATAACAATGCCCCTTGTAACCAGATATGACCCCTGTAGTTAGAGGCAATGCTTCTTGTAGGCACATATGTCCCCTTTACACAGAAATGCCCCATGAGGCCAAGTATGCCCTTTTAGTCAGATACAATGGCACCTGTATCCTGGTATGTCTACTGTAGTAAGTTATGCCCCATTCAGCCAGATATGATACTCATAGCCAATAGCCAGCTTTACCTCTTATAGTCACTGCATCCAAATTTAGCCCTTATAGCTAGGTAGTTCCATTGCAGACAGATATGCCCCTTATAGGCAGGTATGCCCCCTGCAGCCAAATATGACAATTGTAGCCAGGTATGTCCCCTGCAAACAGATGTGCAGTTGCTTTTTTAAAGTAACCTACCCGCCCCCCCCCCCCATGCTTCCCATGTACCCCATGTGGTATGTGTACCGCAGGTTGAGAAACGTGAGTTAGGCCAATGCCAAAGTCTCTCTCTTCAGGTTACTGATTTCCACGATTTTTGTATAGTGCCGCAAAATAAAATGTTAAGAGCTTCCCCTTTCCATCCTGCCTCTGCTCCCTCAAAAGCATCTGCATACTTTATTTAAAAATGGAGGAGGCCTGCCACTTCATCAGACTCTGGGCTCCAATAGCCATAAAATAGAGGTAAAAGTCTGGGCAAGCTAGTCCCCCCTCTCCTTCCAATTGTGTTAAGACCATATAATCAAACAAATGGTTTTCCCTGTGTGCTTCTGGCAGTGCCGAAGATATAAACCACACAGAAAAATCAAAAACTAATAAAGAAGATACAAATATTGAAGCTTACTGACAAAGAAGTGTGCTATATAAAATGTGTACCAGGCTTTTTCTGTAAAAAAATAAAACAAAACATATACAGGTCAACCATGTTCATGCTGTGTGACCCCACAATCTCAGATTTGTCCAGTGTGCTAGAAGGTTGTTTTAGTTTTACGTTTAACAATACTGTAAAGCTAATAGAAAAAAATGAAGGTACACGGTTAAGGTAGTCAGTGACAGGACTTGTCACTGACTGATCAGGACCCCCGCAGAATGGCTGCGGGCGTCCCGATCACTTGTACTGACAGGCGGGGGTAAACCACTGTCGGATTGTCCTTAGACATAGGGGTAGATTTATCAAACATGGTGTAAAGTAGAACTGGCTCAGTTGCCCCTAGCAACCAATCAGGTTCCACCTTTCATTCCTCACTGACTCTTTATAAAATGAAAGGTGGAATCTGATTGGTTGCTAGGGGCAACTGAGCTGATTTCACTTTATGGGGGAGATTTATCGAACATGGTGTAAAGTAAAATCGGCTCAGTTGCCCCTAGCAACCAATCAGGTTCCACCTTTCATTCCTCACAGACTCTTTATAAAATGAAAGGTGGAATTTGATTGTTTGCTAGGGGCAACTAAGCCATATTCACTTTACACCATGTTGGATTAATCTCCCCCATAGAGTCTGCTCTCAGGCAGACTCTATTAACAGATCGCTGATAATACTGATAAGTGCTATGACAAAACATTCATCAGTATATGCAGTCAGAGCATTGCATATATAAGTCCCCTAAGGGACTTATGTATGCAATGCAAAATGTTTATACATTTTTTTTTTTACACATTTTTAAAAAATCCATAATAAAATGCTTTTCCCATTATACAAATAAAAATAACAAAAAAATATTAAAAATAAACATATTACATATTGTAGCGTGTGAAATTTGTCCGAATCCTAAAAATATAACAATATTGTTCCTGCACGGAGAACGGTGTAAATGAAAAGTGAAAAAAAACACCAGGACTGCTGATTATATATTAGAAAAAAAATAATTAAAACAATCCAAATTTTTGTCTTGCACCAATATGATACCAATAAAAACTAGAGATCATGGCGCAAAAAATACACCCCAACCAGCCTTGTAGGTGGAAAAATAAAAGTGCTATGGTTCTTAGAAGGCGGGGAGGAGAGCACTGCTAAAGAAAGCGACTGGGACAGGATATCTATAAAGGCCTGTGATATATAGTACATTGTATGGGTTATTTATAAATGTTTTTTACTTATTCACTCAACAGACCAATAAAAATAAGCAAATGACATAGAAGCCAACATAGACAAAAGCAATAGCAATACATTTAATGAACAGGTGGCAGAAGAAAGGGAGAAATTACTGTACAAGAAATTACACATTGTAATTGTGTTCTCTTTTTGTGGCATTATGTGATATTTGGTTATTAAATAGATAAATATGAACTTTTTATATAATAAGAATAAATGGGCTTAATGCCATTTCAGAGCCAAAGGGCAGTAATATAGTGTTATATGATCCAGTGGACACATTGAGTATTCCAGCTAACATTATTATGGCTTTATTAAGCTAGCTTCCGCCTGTCAATAAAAGCTGTATGTACAGTAATCTTGCTTTGTATAGGTCTGCATGGCTAGAGGGGCTGAGTCTGCATTGAAGAGAAATGCACTGCAGATTTCTCAATATGTAAAAGTTGTTCGCAGCCTATTTACCTCATCTTTCTGTAGCTTATTAAATTTCCATTTAGTAGCTAATCTTTATTGGATTAACCATTTTCCAATGTTATATGCTATTTTCCAGCTAAAGTGCCCTAAAGTTTACACAGCTGTTCTTTTATTAAACATTTCTTACCTTTTTGTGATTTTTTTTTACCCCTTTTGCTGCCTGTGACTTTAGAACTGAACCCTGAAGGTAAGAGTAATAGACAATAGACCTTGGCTGTTTATTCAAATTTAGACCTTTGTAGCTAAACAGCATGCATTTAATATTTATGTATGTATTTATTCAAGAGCATGGTAAATCCTTTGGAAAATATCCCATCTCATTCTTTACCGAAAAGCGTATTCCAGTCCCGTATGTGGCATTTAGTCATGAATGCCCCGGACTGACAGAAGTGTTCAAAAGGTGTAACCAACAATGAGGTTATAAAGTGCTTTAGCTGCATGTAATGAAGCTGTTGGGGGGAGAGAATTTGTTGGCTTTGGCTCCAAGGGAAAGTAGCTCATGATTCGAGTCATCCACCATATCTGAAAAGTAAAAAAACGTTCTCTGGGACTGGACATGAACCATAGCAGCTGTCAAGCCCTCGGGAAAAGCTGGGTGATATAAGAAAGTTACCACAGGGAATAGTGTAGAGAAATGTAGTTTGGAAGAGCAGGACCACTATACATGTACATTTTGTGGGACCAAGAAGACGTGGGACAATCAGGGAGAGGTTTTAAAGCCCAAAGTAGATAGGATGGATCAGGGCCATCCACAGTTTTTCTATTGCAGTCCATTTGTTGTGTGGGAAAGGAGCTGACTAAGATACAGGTGATGGAGGCGAGTTGCCCATTATTACCTAGCTAACAGCTAAGCCTCTGTGAATTTTGCCAGTGTGCATCACTGTTCTACAGATGCAGTGGTATAGTTCTTTTATATATAGTTCTTTTAAAACCCGTCATTGTTTTTAGAGATCGGTACAACTGAAGCATGTATGAGTCCGATCGTCAAGCATTTAAATACTGGTGGCTGAAGAAGTTGGATGCAGCCTTAGGGAGTCCTTGAAAATATGGATACCTCCTATGGCATGCTACGATTAAGGTCTGTATAGACCGAAATGAGTCAGCGACTACCAGGTTTTACTGTTTGGTGTTTTTGTATTTTGCTTCAAATAAAGAATTAGCATCGCACGGCTGAGGTACAGGACTTTCCTTGCTACTTGTTTCTGGTGAATTTTCTTCCTATGGCTGTAGCCATTTTTTTCAGGCAGCCCCAGGGCTGCATCCAACTTCTTCAGCCACTATTATCCAAATGCTGAATGATTGGACTCGAGCATGCTTGAGTTGTGCCCATCTTTAATTCTGTCAGCATCCTCCTTCACTCCAAGGCGGGTAAAACAGGCGCAGGTCCAAGGGGTAATAGTGATATAAAATATCATAAAATTTATGCCAGTGACACAACGCATTTCGAGACCGGTACGGTCTCTTTATCAAGTGTCTAATCAAGAGACCGGACCAGTGTCGCTGGCATAATTCTTTTAATAAATTTTATGATATTTTTTATCACTATTACCCCTTAGACCTGCGCCTGTATTACCCGCTTTGGAGTGCAGGAGGATACTGACTGTCTTTAATCCCTGTGGGGATTAGTCGGGAGTGGCTGCGGTTCATTCACATCTATCAGTAAGAGTTGTGTCTTACACCAGAACAACCTAATCAGGTGAGAGTTCTATGTGCTTACTTTCACCACTTCAGCCCTGTCTGAATTACGTTATGGAGCGCTGTCTTAGATTTTGCATCTTTAATTCTGTTATATAATATAATACAATTGGAATATATCTAGGAATTTTACTCCTTAGGATTTCTATCTTACCATAGTACATCCTATAACTACTTTCTCCTTCTCTGGACCACTTGTCTGGTTTTTAGCTTGTCTTTCTTTATTATATGAAACTATTTAGCAGCAAAGCATATTAGTCTATGTGGCCAGTGGTTACAAAATTAAAAATGTAACAATTAAATATGGTTGTGATATCCATGGGTCCCTGCACTTACTAGAGCGAGCTGCCTATACAAATTCTGGTTATGACACAAAATTGTAAATTTGCCAGTTACCTTTTCTTCTAGTCGTCATATACTTTTTGTTTTTGTCAGGGCTTCCATGAAAAATGTTATGTCACATATTTTTGGGAATTCATCTCACCTTTTCTGACTACAGATATTTTTTTCCTCACCTGTGAACGGACTGTATTCATTATATAGGTTCTGCAGACAATAGGTAGGCAATGTATTCCAAGGATCATGTCACTGACTGTCGAAGTGTGACACCCAGCTGGCTCTAGTATACAGTTAATATGCTTTAGTTAAGATCAGCAGATTGTGGAGTTTTTTTTCAGGGTTCATTGACAGTCTCATGAGGGCCTCCAGTTCTGCAATTTTAGAATGCGATGTGAATCTACCATGCAGCTCTATGCTGTTGGGACGGTAAGACGTATTACCCTGCGCTTAACAACTCAGCACTTCTCTATCTAGAAGCCTTGCATGGGAGATGCTTTCACCTCCTTCTGCCAATGACCTGTGCTATACAGAGAAGCATTTTTCACCAATCGGGGGTCTTGATTGGATAGCAGATCCTGGCAGCCTATCTTGACCACAGCCGGGATCACCTCTCTGACAGATATCACTGTCTAGACAGGCAGATTTATCCCTCCATGTTATAAATACAATATGCTTTTAGTTGTTCTCCCTCAGTGAGGGAGCAAATTTTCTTTAGTGGGGCCTTCCCTGTCCCTGTTATTTGGCAGTGGGTTGGTTGGGCACCTAACAGCAATATTGCTAGTACTGCGCTGATTGCGGCCCTTTTTTGTGTAACCACACAGTACTGTAAAACTTTCCAGTTAAGCAAATAACAAGTGCAACAAGTTCAACTAATAATCTCATGTTATTTTGTAAATCTTTTATGTTTGGTAAAATAAAAGTTTATTTTGTAAAATCAGTGCCTTCTATAGAAGATTCTTACAGATATTAAAGGGATATTCCCATCTCAACTAATTTAGTTAAAATGTCACTGTTATAACTTTTGGAATCTAAATCAACAGTGTAATGTAAAGCCAGGTTGCAGTTTACATTCATTATTTATTTGTTTATTTTTTAGTTATTATGGAATTCACGACACTTCCTGTTTTCTGACTCTTTGAGAAAAAAAAAGCAGCCAGAACACAAGAAGTCCTGTGTTTCCCCCAGCCATCTGAGCGCTCACAGAGAGAAGGCAGTCATGACGGACACATTGAGCCGTGACTCTCTGTACTAGCCGGAGTCCCTGTATGTTTAGTCTGTTTTTTCAATCAGCACAAGTCAGAAAATCTGCCCTCAGGAGACTGGACATGAATTTCTGGTAAGTAGAGATGAGCGAACCGGGTTCGGGTTCGAGTCGATCAAAACCCGAACGTTCAGTATTTGATTAGCGGGGGCTGCTGAACTTGGATAAAGCTCTAAGGTTGTCTGGAAAACATGGATATAGCCAATGACTATATCCATGATTTCCACATAGCCTTAGGGCTTTATCCAACTTCAGCAGCCACCGCTAATCAAATGCCGAAAGTTCGGGTTCAGATCGATTCGAGCATGCTCAAGGTTTGCTCATCTCTACTGGTAAGTTCAGCTTTATTTTTTAGCTTGTGAACAACAACAAAAAATAATGTATGTATATTGCAAACTTACTTTATATCAAATCTACTGATTTAGATTTTGAAAGTTATAATGACAGTGACACTTTAAAGTTTCAAGGCTTGTCAAGTTAAATTTTTTTGCTAATACATTCATGTAGCAAACTTGCCTCTGCCTTCTGATACTCTGATATATATTTTTATAGCTTTCTAGAGCAGAATGGTTGTTGATAACCTAGACAATGAGCTGTCGTCAATGGGAGGGAAAGAGCAGCATAGTTGGAGAAGGAGGCTAGTTTGCTGAAGGAATGCATTAGCAAAATTATGTAACTTGATAAACCCTACACATTCATCTTTGTTAATTAAGATGTGACTACACCTTCAATTGTGGGAGTTTTATCTGATCAATGAGACTAAGGGGCCTATTCCACGGAGCGATAATCGGTGGCGGGCGACCAACGATTTAAGAAGCAGCATACATTACCTAGCAGGGCTTCTCCTCCGCTCCGTCTTCCTCCCTGGGTCCTGCTAGGCCTGCTAGGTAATGTATGCTGCAAGGACATCGGTAAAGATGTCCCTGCAGCCCTCGCTAAACGATCATCGGGCCGTGGAATAGGCCCAGTAGCAGATCGGCGCTCGTTTACACTGGTGATAGGGCCCTTAGGGTCCATTTACACAGAAACATTATCTGACCTTATCCCCCAAAGATTTGAAGCCATACCCAGGAATGGATTTGAAAAGAGGAGAAATCTCAGGCTTTCCTTTATGACCTGATCTCTGTTTATAGTCTGTTTCTGGCTTTGGCTTTAAATCTTTGACAGATAATGTCAGATAATCTTTCTGTGTTAATGGACCCTTATGCATTACTGATAATCTTTTCCTAGTACCAGGTCATCAAATGGTCATCAGTATTATATGTAGTATTTTACGTCTTCAGAACTTTTTTTTTTTTTTTTTTGCGATCTACTTGTTTTGTGCACTAGAGGGCATTGCTGTTCCACATGTAGCATAGAGTTTGCAGTGTAGGATCAGGCCTAAGCAGAATAAAATGTACGATGAGTCTTAGCATTCATACTATGTATTTGTGAGTGTGTGTGTGTGTGTATATATATATATATATATATATATATATATATATATATATATAAACTTGCTTCTCCAACTGTGCCCCTCTCCCACTCACAGTTTTTTTATGACATGCAGTTTTTTACGGTTTTGCTGAAAGTGATTTTATGCTGCACATAATTTTCTGTAGTTGCACTAATTTGTAAGGATCTCATGAGTTACAATTTTAAGCTAAATTGGGTGCATTTTTAAAATGTTGCCATGGATAAAGACCTACAGTACAGACCAAAAGTTTGGACACACCTTCTCATTCAAAGAGTTTTCTGTATTTTCATGACTATGAAAATTGTAGATTTACACTGAAGGCATCAAAACTAGGAATTACACATGTGGTATTACTGTATATACTTAACAAAAGTGTGTCTTATATTCTAGGTTCTTCAAAGTAGTCACCTTTTGCTTTGATTTCAGCTTTGCACACTCTTCGCATTCTCTTGATGAGCTTCAAGAGATAGTCACCTGAAATGGTCTTCCAACAGTCTTGAAGGAGTTCCCAGAGATGCTTAGCACTTGTTGGCCCTTTTGCCTTCAGTCTGCAGTCCAGCTCACCCCAAACCATCTCGATTGGGTTCAGGTCTGGTGACTATGGAGGCCAGGTCATCTGGCATAGCACCCCATCACTCTCCTTCTTGGTCAAACAGCCCTTACACAGCCTGGAGATGTGTTTAGGGTCATTGTCCTGTTGAAAATTAAATGATGGTCCAACTAAACGCAAACCGGATGGAATAGCATGCCACTACAATCTACAATTTTCATAATCATGAAAATACAGAAAACTCTTTAAATGAGGTGTGTCCAAACTTTTGGTCTGTACTGTATGTTACGAACCAGATATGATAATATTTTTCTTTTAAAACTTTGATAGTACAATATTGAGAAACTCATGTTTAGATCATATGTATTAAATAAAAATGTTATATCATCCAAGTTTGACTTATAGGTTTGTAGGTATAACCACAGTAATATTATTATATATGCCTAGGCTGTGTAATGAAAGAAAAAAGCTTACCCCCCTCTCTCCCTCCCTGGCAGCCTGTGTTTTACCAGCGCCCAATCTCCACTGCAACCCCATTTCCTGGTGCTGAAGTCAGCATGAGATATTACTGCTCAGCCAATCACAGGCCATAGAGGTGTCCTTTCTCAGTCAGAGGAGACTGGGTGCTGGAATAATGGAGACTGCCAGGGAGCGAGAGGGTAAGTACAGGCTTTTATCTTTGATCATGCGACCTAGACGTATTTATGTAAAATATAAAACTTTTCTCAGTCAACCCCAGTAAAACTATGTATTACTATACATTACATTTTCATTTATTATCAAAATTTTCAAAACATATATCAAACTTAGGCTCAGAATTCAGAATTCTTTAAAGTTGCAAGGCTAATATCCTATTGTAGTTCTAATAGAAGTCTTATGGTCAGTTTGGGGAAAACAAATTGAAAATAATATAACCAGTATGGATAAATAGATGTTTCAATAGAATGAGAACACCTTTATTTATTTTTATTATTTTTTAAGCAACATACTGTAATGTAGCATACCTGCTTTATTTTTAGGTTATTTATACGGTTTTTCTGGTCTCTTCCTGTTTGTAAGTTGTCAGGCTTTAAGTACACGGACACCAAAGTACATGGACACCAATTTAGATTTTCTCCTCTTAGAACTGAAACCCTTTGTCTGATTACCACAGTTGGTAACAGCTTTAGGCACTTTTTAGTTTCATATGAAACCACATGATGTAATGGAGCCCCGGAGATAAGGAAAGCTGTTAATATCCCTTAGGCCTCCTTTGCACACACCCTTTTTTGATGCTGCTTTAAAGAAAAAAACATTTTTTTTAGCATTTTCTGTGTTTTTTTTTGTTTCATAACTAATTTGTAAAATGCTTTTTTTTATCTCACATTTTGTTCTTATAGATGAAGGCTCCATTACATGGGCAGATGGGGACACAATAATGAGCACTGATCCCAGTGGTTAGCGTCTGTTGCTGAACCTTTACACAGCTCGATTTATTGTGTGGTCGGGCTGTATGGACAATTACTAGATTGTTCATGCTGCCCTAAATTTGCCACCAATACCAGTGATTTTATTGGTTGCACAAAAGATGCAATTTACTGACAAAGGCGTTTTCTCTTCATTGGCTGATCGCTGGCCTTTTTACATGGGGAAGTTATTGGAAACGATTATTTCTATAAATGCTCATTTAATTAATAATCTGCATGTGTAAAGGAGCTTTAACAGTGCTACTCATCACTGCAAAACCATGGCCAGTTTCTTCCAGAGACATTCCCACTCTTGTTTCCAGCTTGGGTGGGGAATTGAACTTAATTGCAAACCACACCTGAACTGGAGACAAGAGTGGTGGTGTCTCTGGAAGAAAGTGGCTATGTTTTTGTAGGGCTGGATAACCCTGTTAAGCCTGTGAAAATACTTTTTATAAAAATACCACAGGCACAAAAAGTGCACCTGAAAATGCCATGATGAAAGATGAACTGTTTGTAGTGCAGTTAATGGTCTATTATAGACGTCTTGTCACAGCATTTTTCTGAAAAATGCCTGAGTGAAACCACAGTTACAAGACTGTTTATGGAGTTTTAGGATTACTTAAGTTGAAAGGTTTATGAGATATACTTTGCGTTTGCGTCTGTTTTTGCATTTGCTGGATATGAGAAAAGTGGAAGTTTCCCTACCTAAGCTAGGATACAGTGTACAGCGGTCCCTTAAATTACAATGACCTCAAGTATTTTCAATATACAATCCTGGACTATTGTATGTTAAAGGAGAAGTCCGGTGAAAGTTTTTATTAAAGTATTGTATTGCCCCCCAAAGTTATACAAATCCCCAATATACACTTTATCCTGGATAAAATGGTGATGTCACGACCCGACTCCCAGAGCTTTGCAGGCTGTGGCTGCTGGAGAGGATGATGGCAGAGGGACACTGAGGGACACAGGGCACTGGAGGGACACTGAGCATCCCTCTGCCATCATCCTCTCCAGCAGCCACAGCCCGCACAGCTCTGGGAGTCGGGTCGTGACATCATTTTATCCAGGAAATGAAGCCTTGATGCAGTAGTAAGTGCAGGGAAAAAAAACACTTTATGTGCATTTCCCATTATCAG
Organism: Dendropsophus ebraccatus; assembly: GCF_027789765.1. Taxonomy (NCBI): domain Eukaryota; kingdom Metazoa; phylum Chordata; class Amphibia; order Anura; family Hylidae; genus Dendropsophus; species Dendropsophus ebraccatus. The sequence continues at coordinate 146,640,818 of NC_091455.1, read as the reverse complement.
TGCTGCACGTACTGCGCTGCTCTTTACCTGTGCCAGGGTGAGCTTCTTCTTTGGATAGCAGGGGAGGATGGCTCAGTTTTATTTTCCTGGGACTCTGTGAACTGTACAGGATCCTGAAAAAGCTCCTGTCCTCTACATAGAATGTGATTCACAGCTTCCAATAGTACTTTCTGTAAGGACCTTTATATTAGTTACCTCAGTATTTTTCTTTATGCTATATTCACATAACTCAGTAAAAGTAATAATAAGACATCATTTTGAGGTTAAAATACGGCCAAATTTTTCCATGTTATAATGTGCTCCATTGGGGTCAATGGGAAATTAGCCATCAGTGCACACACAGAATAACGGTTGTAACTGATTATGACACACACTCATTATTTGCAACGTACGTTTGCAAAAAAAAACACCACTTTTTTTTTTACCTGTTAACACGTTTTATTTTCACTTAAAATTTTGGGATGAAATATTGGAAACTTTTGGGGTTTTGATTTCAGGATACAATATCTTTCAACATACAGTGACCGCCTTGAACCAAATATTAGTGTAACTTGAGAAACCACTGTATGTATATATATATATGTGTATATATATATATATATATATATATATATATATATATATATATATATACTTTTTTTTTCTATTTTTGGCAATTTTGTGTCAAATGTGACGTAAAGGACTGCTGAGCTTTATGCCGGTAAGGCATGCTAAAAAAGTGCTAATAAGAGTAAAACAGCAAATGCTAATAATCTACTGAACAATCTCAAGCATCCCCCTGCAAGCTTAAGTGCCTGATGCAACTTAGCTTGACCATATTAAGTGTATAAATATAAATGGAGAATCTAAAAGGCTCTAGCCCTCCCACAAGCACACATCTAAAATCTGTAAAATTAATATTCCGAATATTAAGAGATTAAAAATGCACACATTCTCAAAAGATCTTTGAATTTGTCATTGGGTTGTGTAAGATGGTGTCCACCTCTGCTCTGTCTTGACCTTTGTTGTGTCTAAAGATAAGATGAAAGAACTTTGAATGAATGCTGCTGGCTAACATGACTCAGATCAGAATTATGTTTCATATGTTAGAGCAAAGTGTCTTTTCCTGGCAACAGGCTTCCTTATACTGCAGGTAAGGTACAAAGGACAGCAATCGGGAGCAGATTTTTATCTATTGATTGACAACTAAGGCTGAGTTAGGGGTGGAAGTGATCTCCTGTGGCTACAGATTTGTTATGGATTCCCAGCCTTAGCAGCCAATAATTATAATGTGGCATCTAATTTTGGTAATGGGTGTAGTCAACAGCATGCCTTTAATCATTCCAAACAAATGGCCATCATGTTAACTATAGTTAGGACTTTCATCCATGTAATGGGTCTGTGTTTCAGATATCTGAAAAGTGAAAGAGAGATGCTGAAAGTCAATGGGGCCAGGTAACAAAGGTCTGATTAGTGTTGTTTCACAAAGAAGCTATTGAAAACCTTCAAAATTATTATTAATGGTTACAGGCAAATGGGGGGAGGAACTTCTATCAACAATTGTGCTCAACCCATCACCACAGTTCTCATGAGTCGATATCAAAGCATAGCACTTCCTGTGTTTTGGCTTGACATGTGGTATTGGCTACATCCGTGTCCTGCCTCAGCCATTGATTGGCTAAATGAGCAATACCACTTAATGACCCCAACACACAAAGATATGTGTACTGGAATCGGCGATGGAGGAGTGAGGAATGTGAAAATATGTATTTTTTTATGTTTTCCACCAGACTTGGCACAATTATAAATAAAAGTTCCCCTCTGAATACTGCATTAAATGTATGTTATATATCATTAAAGTGTAACTGTCATTTAAACGTTACTTTGCAGAAATCAATAAGTATCAATAGTACACGTGATTTTAAGAGACTCTGTAAAAAGTTTTATTAAGCAAAAAAGTTTCCTTCTCTACTCAAAGTTGTTTGCAGCCTCCTGCCTCACTTCAGAAGAAGCAGGTTTTCTGTGACCATTATGGTCTATGGAGGGGCCGATGGGGGATGAGTGTGCACGGAGAGGAGAAAAGGCAGCACTGCATCCTACAATCTTATCTCACCAAGTTCCATGACCAACACTGAGCTTTCTGACCTCTAAATCTCTTCCCTCTCACTTATCTCCCTTGGCCCCCCTATAGATTACAGTGGACTTGGCAAACCTGTCTTCACTTTGCTCCTCTCTAATGTAGACAGATAATGAACAGATAAAAAGTAAGGAAGCCGGGGGATCCTGCAAAACACCTGTTTGAGTACAGAAAGAGGCTTTTTTTTGCCTGATAAAGCCTATTACAGAGTTTCTTAAAATCGCTTGTACTAGTGATTTCTGCAAAAATATTTTAAATGACAGGTACAAATTAAAGGGAACCAATCACACAAAAAACCACCCTAATGATAAGGAAATGTGCTGGCACATCACCTAGCATGCTTCCCAAACATCCCCCTGTACCCTCCTTGCCCCCCCTCTATTAGACCGTATTCTTACTTTTATGATGTCCCGCGCTGTATGTAAATGCCGGGCAAGTAGTCACGGTGGGCAGTCCTGGGCGGATCTAGTCATGGTCCTGTGCAGCGAATTAGCTGTAATCACACCCAGAGGGGCGTGATTGAAAGACCTGCATTCTGCCGACGTCACCCGGGGCCCGCGTTACACGTCGGCGGCGCGGCGACTTCTTTTGCATGCCACGCATGCGCTGTACTGCGGGAGAAGATTCTGGCGCACTGCGCATGCGCGGCATCCTGAAGACATCGGCACACCGCCGCCGTGGAACGCAGGCCCCGGGTGACGTTGGTAGAATGCAGGTCTTTCAATCACGCCCCTCTGGGTGTGATTACAGCTATTCCACCGCCCAGGACCGCCCACCGTGACTACTTGCCCGGCATTTACATACAGCTTGGGGCATCATAAAACTAAGAATACGGTCTAATAGAGGGGGGGCACGGAGGGTACAGGGGGATGTTTGGGAAGCGTGCTGGGTGATGTGCCAGCACGTTTCCTTATCATTAGGGTGATTTTCTGTGTGATTGGTTCCCTTTAAAACCACCTACTTAACGCCTTCACGACCAAGGACGTAACTGTACGTCCTCAGTCATGTAGGGCTCTGAACTGCTGCGATCCCGGGTGTTAATAATACCCTGGACTGTTGCCATTAGCGGGCGCGGTCCGATCGCCGCGCCCACTAATGAGCCATTTAAATGCAGCTGTCATAGCTGACAGCTGCATCTAAATTGCTGTTTGTAACCTTCATTAGTGGTCTAGTGAGTGAATAACACCCCCCCCCCCCCGCGATGCAATTGCGGAGGGGCGATCAATTTAACTTACCCGGCCGGGCCTCAGCGTTGGAATGACACTGATCCCGGCTCAGTATTCTGCTGATCTGGTCTGCAGTAGTCCAGACCAACAGAGCACCGATCTAATGGATTGATGCTCTATTATATATGCAGATGGGAGATCAATGCTGTGTATATAGAAGTCCCCCAGGGGACTTCTAATTACTATGTTAAAAAAAAAAATCCCCTCCCCTAATAATTTTTTCATCAATAAAAATCCCCTCCCCTAATAAAAGTTTCAATCACCCCCCTTTTCCCAGGATTTCCAGGGAATGTATCTTGAATTCCCTGGAAGATCTTGGCCGCAGATTCCCAGGAGAGCAACTATGCACCCGGGATCGCAAGCATCGCACTGGAGTGAGCGGCTTTCGGACCGAAAGTCCGAAAGTTCCGCTCATCTCTAGTAATCGTCCAAACCTGCCAAAGTGCAAAATTGTGCATTTTTGGTCGCATCAAATCCAGAAAAATAATAAAAAGCAATAAAAAAATTGCATATACGCAATCAAGGTACAGATAGAAAGTACACCTCACTCAGCCCCATGGAACAAAGGATAAAAGCGTTATAAGCATGGTAATAGAGCAATTTTAAGGAGCATTTAGATTTTTTAAAAGCCGTCAAATAAAATAAAAGTTATACAAGTTACATATCGTTGTAATCGTACTGACTTGAGGAACATAGATAACATGTCAGTTTTACCATAGGGCAAACACACTGTAAACAGCTCCCCCCCCCCCCAATAACAAAAAAAATTGCGTTTTATTTTAAATTTCACTGCGCAAATATTTTTTGCCCGGTTTCTCAGCATATTTTATGGAAGAATTAAGTCTGTCATTGCAAAGTACAATTAGTGGTGCAAAAAATAAGGGTTGGTGTGGGTCTGTAGGTGAAAAAAAAGGAAGTGCTACGGCCTTTTAAACGCAAGAAGGAAAGAACGGTCCTGAAGGGGTTAATATTGTGTAGCTCCTCCTCATGCAAGGAAAACTATTTGAGGCACTGACTAGATTTCTGAAGGCATCCACTGGCAATAGCATTTAAGATTAGCAGTAAATCCTTTAAATTTTGAGATGGTGCCTCTATAGATCATACAAGTTTTTACCAGCACATGCCACAGATGCTTGATAAGATTTAGATCTGAAAAAGTTGCAGACCAAGCCATGTGACCACTGACAAGTTGGGGACAGGTGAGCCTAATTTCCAGTTAATCGCACGTTAGTCTGATTTTGTCCTTTGTTTCAATATAAATACAGAGGTATTTCAGCCAGCCTCTTTTTACAAAGATTTAGGCTGAGGTTGGTTATTAAAGGCATGTTTCCTTGTGATATAATCTATGAGACATTTGGCTATGGAGCCTGATTGTATACGTGTCTTTAATAAATACTGAGTTGAGATGCCTGTGGAAATTGATTGGATGCCATGAAATAAATCTGATACATGGCGAGAGTGTTATAATGTTATGAATTTTAACAGGGATCTGGAAAAGCATGCAGGTATATTTGGACACTATATTGTTACACCACACAGAACTAAAGATACATATTTCAGCCAGTGCCTAATCTAATTTCCATTTACCATATACTCGAGGGAATTTGGAAACCTTGGCAGCGGCAAAAATATCCATGTACACGTTATAAAACTGAGCTTTGCTAACAGTAAGTGATGTAGAATATAGTTTAGTAAATATCCTTACTGTTTGCTTCATATTGAAGATATATATAGTTTTTTTGATGATACAGGGCAGGATCCAGTCCTGTCCATGGCAATAAACATAAACCTCCTGTATTAATATGTAATATGCATTAAAGGGATCTTCACATGAAATACATTTATCACCTATCTACAGAATAGTTGACGATTGTATGTTATCTGGGGCTCCCAGACCCTCACTGAGTTTTGAAGTACCTTCGGTATTGCTTCTACTGCCCCATTGAAGGTCTCTCGGACTGAAGGAAAAAGTGAAATGCTGGAGCTACCCATATCAAGTTATATGTATTATAAATGTTTTAGAAAGAAATGCATTATTGCCAGTCATCACTTTCATACTGCCTATAAACCATGCATCATCAGGGTGGCCCCAGAGGCTTCTTCCTCCCCCACCAGACCGATTGATAAACGTCTGCCTATACAGAAAAAGGGAGAAATCTATTAATCAACTCTGATAGGATGGGGATAATTTAAAGGGGAACTCCAGATAAGGAAAACTTTTTTCTATTAAAAATTCATTAAAAGTTATATAGATGTGTCTATATTATGTATTAGCACATCTGTGCGGTTCTGCCACACTGCTAGCTGATTGACACCCAGGAAGTGAAGAAAACTGGCCTTTGTGCCAGTCCACGTTGTCTCCCACTGCTCTCCCACCTTAGGAGACAAATCTTCCATGCCTCTGTCTCACATTGTCTGTGTATGCTGAGATCAGGCTGATGATGCAGACAGGGGGCAGGGCATGATGTCACAGGAGGCTTGGCTGGATCCCCCAATCCCCTGAGTGATTCACCAGCCCTGACCTCATTAGCCTTTAGCCTACACCTCAGCAGGTAAGAAGTAACAGAAGCAGGTGCTGCAACTTCACTGATCTGCAGTGAAATTAGGGCTACGTTCACACGTGTTGGAGTTTCATTGCAGTTGTGCACCGTCTTCACAAAAATTAAGCAGTAACACAATTAAATGATGCTAAATGTCACAGAGGATCAGAGCCGGCACTGCCAATCCCACCTGCACAGAAAATGAGGCACAAACAGTATATCCCATGTAAGATAATATTAGATAAAGTCCTTACTGTGGGGCTCAACTTCAAAGATAAAAGATGCTAGATCATAATACATGCGTGAAGATGAGAAGAAAAAAAATGAAATTAAATTCAAAAAGTTCTTTACTTTATTCCAACATCTGTGTTACAGGTAGAGAATACAGCATGATGTCTGGTGTTACAGGTAGACAATACAGCATATTGGTAATGCAGTCAACTCACTGTGTTAGTATACACCGTGTGTTGATATGCTCACTAGCGCTGTATACAAGAAAATATATAAATGCTGCTAGGTGTGTGGGGGACACCCTATATTCCCCCAATTATACAGATCATAAACTAAACATATAGATACACCCAGCGCAGATAATTAGTGGGTCAGTCAGAATAAGGAGGATTATATAGGTGACAAATACCTGTATGGAAATCCAGCTGGAAAGGTGAATATGTCACTTGCCCAGATGCCGATATCAATGGAGTTCAGCCGAAGTCCACATCCAGCTTTTATGCAGTGTAGAGAAGTTAATCAATGGGAAGAAATCTTCTGAACTAGGCAGATGCTCCGGCCGGTAGCACTGCACATAAGTTCACACAGTCCAGTTTTCCGTGGCAAAAAAGTGGGATCCTGAGTGACGTCACTCTCCTTAGGTATGGATCCTAGTGCAAGCCAGAAGTTATCCTATGCATTTTAGTGTACACGGACACCTTCATCAGAACCTTCCCTGATGAAGTTATGTGCAGTGCTACCGGCCGGAGCATCTGCCGAGTTCAGAAGATTTCTTCCCATTGATTAACTTCTCTACACTGCATAAAAGCTGGATGTGGACTTCGGCTGAACTCCATTGATATCGGCATCTGGGCAAGTGACATATTCACCTTTCCAGCTGGATTTCCATACAGGTATTTGTCACCTATATAATCCTCCTTATTCTGACTGACCCACTAATTATCTGCGCTGGGTGTATCTATATGTTTAGTTTAAGACAATACAGCATGCTGTGTGGTGTTACAGGTAGAGAATACAGTGTGCTGTGTGGTGTTACAGGTAGAGAATACAGCGCGCTGTGTGGTGTTACAGGTAGAGAATACAGCGCGCTGTGTGGTGTTACAGGTAGAGAATACAGAGTGCTGTGTGGTATTACAGGTAGAGAATACAGTGTGCTGTGTGGTGTTACAGGTAGAGAATACAGTGTGCTGTGTGGTGTTGCAGGTAGAGAATACAGCGTGCTGTGTGGTGTTACAGGTAGAGAATACAGCGTGCTGTGTGGTGTTACAGGTAGAGAATACAGTGTGCTGTGTGGTATTACAGGTAGAGAATACAGCGTGCTGTGTGGTGTTACAGGTAGAGAATACAGCGTGCTGTGTGATGTTACAGGTAGAGAATACAGTGTGCTGTGTGGTGTTGCAGGTAGAGAATACAGCATGCTGTGTGATGTTGCAGGTAGAGAATACAGAATGCTGTGTGGTGTTACAGGTGGAGAATACAGCGTGCTGTGTGGTGTTACAGGTAGAGAATACAGTGTGCTGTGTGGTGTTACAGGTAGAGAATACAGTGTGCTGTGTGGTATTACAGGTAGAGAATACAGTGTGCTGTGTAGTGTTACAGGTAGAGAATACAGTGTGCTGTGTAGTGTTACAGGTAGAGAATACAGTGTGCTGTGTGGTGTTACAGATAGAGAATACAGTGTGCTGTGTGGTATTACAGGTAGAGAATACAGCGTGCTGTGTGGTGTTACAGGTAGAGAATACAGCGTGCTGTGTGGTGTTACAGGTAGAGAATACAGTGTGCTGTGTGATGTTGCAGGTAGAGAATACAGTGTGCTGTGTGGTGTTACAGGTAGAGAATACAGCGTGCTGTGTGGTGTTACAGGTAGAGAATACAGCGTGCTGTGTGATGTTGCAGGTAAAGAATACAGAATGCTGTGTGGTGTTACAGGTAGAGAATACAGTGTCCTGTGTGGTGTTACAGGTAGAGAATACAGTGTGCTGTGTGGTGTTACAGGTAGAGAATACAGTGTGCTGTGTGGTGTTACAGGTAGAGAATACAGTGTGCTGTGTAGTGTTACAGGTAGAGAGTACAGCATGCTCTGGGGGTAGGGCCACAATAAAATGATAAAGTACTGCAATTAATTCAGTAACACAATGAAACTGCAATGTGTAAACACAGCCTAGATGTTCTGCAACAGTTTTGGGTGGGGAATGGACAGAGTGGAGGACTGTGATGAACAGCTGAGGGAAAGAAATGCATTCTGGAAATTGTAGTATTGTGTAAAACTGCTCAACCAGGAAGTACAGCCACACAATACAGAAAAAAGACCCCCAAAGCAAATGGATTTTTGCAAACTGGGTTAGACAGGTAAGCAATGCTATAAGCTTCTGCAACAGGTTTATTTATTTATTTATTTTTTACCTCTACCTGGAGTTTCCCTTTAAGCTTGTTATCCCTTATTCATAGATTAAGGCATACCAAGCTTATCGCTGGGGATCCAACTTCCAGGATACCCACTAATCCCAAGAATGGAGACTTAATTGCCCTGCCCTGATGCAGTCGGCATGCTTGCACGACCACTGCGGGCTTGCACTTCATTCATTGTCTATAAGGCCATCAAATGGTTCGGATCTCTGAACTCCACTCTCCACTATTAGAGAATGAAGGAAGTGCAGGCGTGCTATGAGCACTATTCATTGGGGGCGGTTACGTCCCCATTTTTTGGATAGGGGCTAAAAAATGACGTGGGAATACTAATTTAATGGAATTATACAAGAGTAGCAAAACATGGAAGCAGCACCACAAATTTCCAGGGGTTACATAAGTGATTTGGTTTTGTCTTTCATTGTAGCAGCTCAGCATCATTGAAGTTAAGCTGCAATATCACACACCCATTTACGGGTGTGGAACCCACCAGGTGTTTTAATTCTGCTCTCCTTTACATGCTAACATACTTTCTGACGTGTTATTTCTCATTATTCAGGTGTTCCTCGGGTTGCTCAGTGTAAATTTCGGCTTCCATTACGTCTGGTTTGTTTACCTATACAACCATCAAAAGCAGCAAACCACAAATTGACTATAGACACCAACAAACCTCCTGTTAATCTGGTTAATCTGTTTCCAGGTGAGAATGTAGTCTTCTAAGTACTCAGATGTTTTTTTTTTTTTTTATAATAGATTAATTATTGGCGTTGTCTGGCTGCTTAAACCTTTTTTAAAGATGCCTAGAATATTGTAAAATTGAAGACGTTGTATTCGCCTTACCAATCCCTTGCTGCTCCTGCTCCAGTGCTTCCCATGTCTCTCTGGTTTCTGCACTTGTAACTGAGGCATATGTTCTAGCCAATTACTGGCTGTACTGTGTCACCACTATGGCCACTGCAGTGGTCACATCTCTGGTTTGCAAGGCACTGGGTCATCGACTGCAGCAGTGAAACTGAGAAGCATCAGAATGGGAGTGACATAATTCCTAAGGTGGGTATTAAAAATAATTATTTTTTCTTTTAGATTTTGTAGAACGTGGTGATGATGATCAAGTGAGTGTCTTAGGATTCCAATTACTTGCTGGGCAAAAAGTGGCGCTCCTAGCATCAAAAACGTCACGTAAGTGATTTTACAAATTTGGCATATACTGCATGATTATATATTACTATGACCAATAATTGCTGTGGTTCTAGCTATGCTTTACTCACACTGGCACTGTGATTACTTGGCATTGTATAAGCCATGATACATATGTTGGATCTATTATATAATAGAAATGTGCACATGGCCTGGTGAATATATGGGAACCATATAAATAAACACATGTTCTATTCAGCAATTACACTTTTTTTTTTAAAATGATCTAGTATCCATCAATAAAAGTTTACTTTTGGAAGAGGGTTAAAATCAAAGAATTGCCTCTAAGCTTCATACCTTGCGTAACAGGAGACTACCAGTTCATTTGGTGTAAATGGGTGCTGTTGACTTACTATTTCAGATAAAATATATATAATATTTATTTACTGCACTTGCCTTATACTTAAAACAGGAAGAGTTCAGTGAAAGTGGAGTGTTAATGTTTCTGTCATACATGGGATCTTTTTTTTTACCTAGCAACATCTGTTTTACGGACAGTCCCATTGTCTACTGTCTAGCTCTCTAACAATATTGCAAAATGTCTTTTTCCGATTATGTGCATTTCCTGTAGTATGAATTACTATGATACTTTATCACTTGTAGGATGTGGTGAGGGTTGTAGTGATAAGTGATAAGTTTGATCACTGTTCCTTATCTGCATTGGAGAAGATGGGGCCTGAACTTGGCAAACATATATTTGAGGTACAGCCCTTTCATAAAGAAGAAGCGGGCGACCACTCATGGGTCTTCAAACCTTTAGTTTATCTTTACTTTTTACTTATTTTAAAAGTTAGGAATTAGTAGTTTATCCTCTTCTGCATTACATGATGTATGTTTTATATGAGTTTTTTTTCTTATAACCCTTACCTAAAGTGTAAACTTATGTTTTTTTCCTAACTAAAAATAGTTTATTCTACCTTTTGTGCTTTAGAGAGATACAGAATCCAGAGTGAAAAGTTTGAGGACCTTTGGCTTATTGTAAAAGAGCTCATTGTGCGCTTTGAAGAGTATTTCCTAAAGCAAGGCATTAAAGACTTTACATGTTCATTCTCTGGACCAATTCCACTGCAAGAATACTTTGAGCTTATTGACCAACACTTTGAGGTACATTATTTCTTATATGTTGTCATATTCTGAAGTAAATGTGACTATGCAAAGAATTTCAAACTGTTGAAAATAGAATTTGTCTGGTTGTCCTGACAGTAGTTGTCCGCATATACAGCATTAGTTGAAAAGTTAAAATCACAGCTCCTGGCTGAAACACATACTTGGTAGTACTGGCTCCTCCAGAGTGATAGCTGCCCTTTGCTCTAGTACATTGGGATCACTAGGGTCTCCTTTGTTTTACCTTCATAAGCCTTAATAGAGCAAATGGGAGGAGGTTGTCCTGATGAAATTGTAGCTGACTACAGTGAGGGGAAATCAGGAAGGAGAGAGAATCGCTGAAAAAAGAAATGAATATCCTTGTCATTGGAAGCAACTCTCCCTCTTCCTGAGGTAAAATTGCCAGAGGGACTGCACCTAGGTGTTGATAGTGAACTTTGTGGTTTCCCCCTGGGCTTCTCTGTTACTGCTGTTGTTGTAATTCTTTAACCCCTTAACGACAATGGGCGTACATTTACGCCCTCACTGCCTGGGACTTAACGCAGGAGGACGTAAATGTACGCCCTTTTGCGGTCCCGGGCTATGGAGCGGGCTCACAAGCTGAGCCCACCCCATACCGGATGAAGACCGGCCGCCCGCCATTAACCCCTTAAACGCTGCGATCGCGGCATTTAGGTATAAGTGACAGGAACATTTCCGGCACTTAACGATTGGGACCGATCGCTTTTCCTGACTGCCGGAGGTCTTCTCCTTACCTCCGTGCAGGCTGAATCAGAAGATCACAGATAACAGTGATCCCTGCAATGCTATGGCATAGCAGGGATCAGTGAATGTAATGTAATACATGAATGTGAAAGTTCCCTAAGGGAACTATAAAAGTATAAAAAAAAAAAAAAAAAAAGTTTTACAAAGTGCTCCAAAGCCCCTCCCCCAATAAAAGTGTAAATCACCCCCTTCCCATTGCATACATAAAACACATAAAAAGTAATAAAGTTAATTAACATATTATACACCGTAGCGTGCGTAATCGTCCGATCTATTAAAATAAAACATTACTTTTCCCGCACAATGAACGGCGTGAAAAAAAAGCGGTAAAAAACCGCAGAGATTGCTTTTTTTGAATGACATTTTATGTATAAAAAATTTAATAAAAAGCGATCAATACATTTGATCTAGAAAAAAATGTTCATAATAAAAACTAGAGATCATGATGCAAAAATTGACACCCCATACGACCCCGTAGGTGAAAAAATAAATGCGCTATAGGAGTCACAATACGGCCATTTTAAATATGCCTTTTTGCAAAAAAAAAAAAGTTTTACTGCTAGTAAAAATAGTAAAACGTAAGAAAACCTAGTAAACCTGCATATCACCGTGTTCAGACCGACCTATAGAATAAAGGAAAAATGCCAGTTTTACCGCAAAGTGGATTACGTAAACGTGGAAGCCCCCCAAAATTTGCTGAATCTCATTTTTTGACCCAAGTTCACCCCATAAATGATATTTTGGGGGTTTCGTCATTCATTTAATGGCAGATTGAAAGATGCCATTACAAAGTACACCTGCTCCTAAAAAAAACAAGCCCTCACATGGCCCAGTAGGTGGAAAAATGAAAGCGTTATAGGTCTTAGAAGGAGAGGAGGAAAAAACAAAAACGCAAAAGTGACAATTGTCCCGGTCCTTAAGGCCATTTCAGGCTTTGTCCTTAAGGGGTTAATGAGGCAGTTGGTGGTGCTGTATCTAATTTCTTGATGGTGGTGTGTGTGTGTGTGTATGTTTATAGTTACCTATCTCTACTATAACCGGCCTCTATAGCCCAGGAAAGATTACTGTAAATAAATGCATTCTTCCTTAAACCCTTCATGATGGAGACAATTTTGTTCTTACACTTTTGTTTTTTTTTTCCCTTCTGTCACCCGCTTAAAGCGAATATATCATGAGGTACATTGTTGCTTTTATTTAACCTTAATCGATCAGTGCCTTTGCAGGGATCTTGATGGTGCGGTCCTTTTGTTTGAAACGCTGCTCGGTTTTTGCATTTGCCACCGGTCTTTTCCAAACATCAGCTTTCCTGGAGCCCTGGGTGCAGACCTGCCGCCCCCGAGTGTGACAAAACCACCTACTCTCTGTGACGCATCTCCATTAGAATAAATAGAACCGTGTCACAGAGGGGAGGGAATATTGCCACACTAGGGGTTAGTGGGCCTGCCCCCAGCAGGGCTTCGGGGCGGGCCAGTGCTTGGGAAATGATTGGATCCGCGCTATGTTTCAAAAAAGGACCATACCACCAGCATCCCCGCGTCAGTGTGATCAATTAAGAAAAAAGAGGCGACAACAGATTTGCTTTAGATGTTTCTATGGACCCATATGAGGTCTTTTTTTTTCTGTTTTTTGCAACACCAATTTTACTTTAATTACACAATTTTCCCCAAATGTTGGGGGTAGGCACTGGATTACTAGAGGCTGCTGAAAGCAGCCTGTAGCAATCACCAATTCGTGGAGCATCCAAGGCCTAGCAGAGGCCCTGGGCTGCCTTTACAATTGATCAGCTTTCTGTGTGCTGGCTATTACCCCTGGTCCCCGGCTGCTACCAGGGTACCTGTATTTCATATGTCATTAAGGGGTTAAATGTCCTAATTAAGATATATATGTATATGACAGGGAGATGGTCAAGTTAGCGACCTATTACACCAACAGATTATCTGACAGATTTTGTTTGAGCCAAAGCCAGGAATGGACTATAAACAGAGAAAAGGTAATAAAGGAAAGACTGAGATTTCTCCTCTTCTCAAGGAGCCCCATATTCCATGGCCCGACTGGAGGAGCAAACGAGCGCTGTCAGTGCTCGTTTGCTCCTCGTTCCCCACTCACTGCCGCCGCTATTCCACATGTCGGCAGTGAGCAGGTGAGTGTGTTAGGGGCCACGAGGTGCTGCGGGGGGAGGGGGGGGGATGCCGCCTGAGTGATGGCTAGATCGTCTGGGCAGCCCATAGCATATAGCAGCGTCTGCTGCCGACGCTCCTATTCCATGGAGCGATGGCAGTTGAAAAACAAACTGCAACGATCAGCCGACATGAACGATGTTTGCTGATCGTTGCCTTCTATTCCACGGGACGATTATCGGCCCTAACGGCTGATATGGACCGAATACGGCCAATAATCGTTCCGTGGAATAGGGCCTTTAGGCTTAAAAAATCTGTCAAATAATCTGTTTGTGTAATAGGGCCATTAGGGTACAGTGGTTTAGCGCAGGAGATGATATCAATCAGAGGCCAGATCTGTAGGTTTGATACAGTTTAAGGTGTTTTTGAAATGTTTTTTGAGGCAAGAATATGTCTGTGTTTGTATAACTATGGCCATAAATAATGATAATGATCATTTACAGACGAATTTACACCTCAAAATATGTTGTGTGAACGTACCCTTAATTTTTTAGTCCATTTTGTGTTTTGCTGTTACTAGTCAAAAATGTTTTCCTCATAGTCTACTGTTTTTTACCAAGAAATAAAAGTTCCAAAAACTCATTTGGCTTTAACCATAGATATGGTAAGTGTAAGTGTTTTATCACTCAGTCTTTGCAACAGTTTCCTATTTAGCTTTTCCTACATCCAGCAGATTGAATAAACTCCCGTGATATTGGCAAAGGTGCACTTGGTTTATACTAAACTCAGAATCGTAAGAAGCAGTGGCTGGTGGAAAATAAATTTTAAACATATTAGAGCGATGCTAGCACTGTGTGTTTGAGGCTTGCGAAAACGTTATCAGCTATCCACAAAACATAAATCTTTGTTTTATCCCTGACCAGAGGAATGTCATGTATTTAAAAACATTACTACTTTCTGGCACGTATTTTCCAGAGGAAATCCAGTTGAAATTCTTTGCTCATTAGAAATAGTGTTCTGGTCTTCATTGGGAAATCATTTCTGGGTGACGTGCCAACTCATGTAAGAGTGCAGGATTAAGTTATTTACTAATAGGATTATCCTTGTATGTGTATGAAGGTTACTTTTGCTGTCCATTTTTTCCACATTTGGTTTCCAGTCAGCAATTCCTGTATGACTTTTTTCTTGTTGTCATTATGCTATATTGGAAGACATTGAGATCAATAACTAATATAAATTTGATGCGTACTTGTCAAAGTTAGGTCTTTTAAACTTCTCCATGCAGAGACAGTCGCCAACAGAAGTTTGGGTGGCTGTGAAAATGTCCAAAACTCCACAAGATGTATTGAGTTAAATAACTTGTCAGTGCAACTCCACAGCAACCCAACATTTGCTTCTGAATTGCGGAAGTTTAAAAGCCTAAAGTTTGAAAACACTAACAGGTACGCTTTAAAATGTTAATTTTTGTAAATCTGATAACATTCAGCTTTGATACTCTCTTGCAACATGTGTATACTGTATATAGATGTAGTTTGTGGCAGCATTAAAGAAGGCATGGATCTTGTGCAAAATGGATTACCCTAGTGTAGCGTGATATGCTTTGCAAAGAATAGAGACATTCGCCCTTATCAGATGTCCATACTTCTTTGTATAGTTTTGATGGCATTTAGCAGCTTTGACTTGCAGTGTAGTGGGGAAGGAAAGATTCCCATGGTCTTTTGTGGTGCACCTGGCCCTGAGAATTTATTATCAGTAAACTACGGATGCATAAAGCATCCCTAGCTTACTGTATATTGCACTTGTGTGTAGAGCTAAACGTGGTACCGCATGAAGAGCTAACGTGCTATGCCAGCCATGTTATGCAGTAACGAAACATTGCGACATGACTATCATGTGCTGCAACTGTACACGTTTGCATTTAAAAAAAAAAATGATGTTAACATTCGGAACAAAAATAAAAAAAGCTATGTAATTGAATAACATAATTCCCCCCCCCCAGATTTAACCTTTGATTGAGTGACTGATAATACACAAACTAACAGATCAGACCAATTCCTAGCTGCCACACATTCTTTGTCACAATATGTAAATATTACTACTTCTTATTAAACTATTTATTTTTATTTCCCCCAGTTGCGAATGAATACAGAGAGGTATGAAAAACTGCTGTCTGAACGGGCTATACAATTTCGTGCAATTCAAAAACTGCTGTTGACAAGATTCAAAGATAAGACACCTGCTCCACTTCAAAATCTTGACACTTTACTGGATGGCACCTACAGACAGGTAAGTTGGATTGTTTTCAATGGTTACTATTTGGTTAAAGTATGGAAATTAATAGAAATGTGTTATACAGTAGTTACCAGAGCTGCACAATTGTCAAAAGCAGTTGTACCAGTGTTGATTATATTTTGGCTAATACAAGAAGGTTACCAAAGCAGTAACCTCTAGTTAGAAGGAATGAAGAATAATTATGATTTAGGACATTATGGGCTTTTCTCAATAAAAAAAAAACTATTATCAATAAGTGTCTAAAAGAAAACTATCTTTGTTGCCTATAGCAGCCAGTGACAGTGCATCTTTCATTTTTTTTTTTTTATAAATGTAATTTTTATTGACATTTTTCAAAATAAACATAGAGCAAACAGGGAGATTACGTTTCAGTAAGACAGCTTAATACAAATAGAAGGAAGTTAGTATACCCCAAAAGGGTGTATCTCATATGTAAAAACAAATGCATAAGCGTCGTAAGGCACAAGGGTAAGCATAATACAACACCAAGCCAACAGGCAGTCAGCCATACACAACCAAACAGAAATGAACTCAGAGCATAACAATGTAGTAACTCTTAGACATGACAGGGGGGGGGAGACTAATGGAAGAACAGATAGGGGAGCAAGAAGAGGCTGCAAGATCCATCCATTTACACACGAACAGGGGGGTAGCGTTCATCCTAGGGAGCCCATATCTGGTCAAACAACTCCATTTTGTTATCAAGCGAGGCCGTGAGGCGCTCTAGGGACCGTAGTTCTTTTACTCTAGTGAGTAGGCATGAGAGGGATGGGGGGGATGTTTGCTTCCAGGACCTAGCAATTAAGATTTTAGCCGCGGTGTGTATCACCAGAAGCAATTTAGAGACTTTTTTCCTTAACTGTTTGGGCGTCAGATTAAGCAAACACAAATCCGGGTCCATGGAGATAGGGTGATCAAGAATCCTAGTGGCAAGGCGACAAACATCCTCCCAGAATCCGGCAATCAGTGGGCATTCCCAGAATATATGATATAAGGACCCTATAGCACCATTGCATCTCCAACACATAGGAGAGATGGAGCTGTTCAACCTGTGGAGGAGCTCAGGGGTATGGTACCAATGCATCATAACTTTATAGTGTGTCTCCTTATAAGTGGTACAGATTGAGGAGGTAGCCACCCTGTCCCAGATAATGCTCCAACATTCAGGGGAAATCTCTCGACCCAGTGCAGCCTCCCATTTATCCATATATTTATGTCTTATGGGGGTATCGGTGACAGGGGAGTTGAGGATACTGTAAATGGCAGAAATCAGTCTGCTAGTGGAAGTGCCCATGCGCACCAGTTGTTTGAACGCTGTCGGTTTGGCAACCGTGAGCATACCCAAGCAGTGGAGCATGAGATGACGAATATTAAGGTAAAAAGATCCGTCTCCAGCAGAGAGCTTATTTCTATCCACTAGCTTTGCAAAAGGGAGCAAGGTGCGGGATACGGGGTCCACTACATCAGCAAACTGGAAAAGCATCCGGTTGCCCCAGGTCCGGACAGTCACTGAATCAAGACTCGGGGAGAAGTCAGGAAAAAGTAGGAAGGAGTTGAGAGGATAGGCAGAGGAAAAAAAACTAAACTTCACAGCACAGGAAGCCCAAACTGATAAGGTGAAACGCATGGGACCTAAGAGGGACAGGTGGGAAGAAGGAGGAGGAGAAACGTGCCATAGAAATGAATTGGGATAAAATGGAGCAAACCATATTTTCTCAATTTCTACCCATTTCTTGTAGGCGTGATACTTTGATCAGGCCGTGATTTGCCGCAAAGTGCATCTCTCATTTTTAAGGACAGAATTTGAAATGAAAGCTGCACTGTAATAGCTGTGTGCAGCAAAGAACGTTATACTTTAAAACAGAATCTGAATGCAAAGATCAGCTAGATCAGCTGAGAAAATGCCAGTATGCATTCTGTGTTAGTAATTTACATTAAAAATGTCATAAGTATAATCAGGGTTTGTCATTAAACTTGCCTTATACACTAGACCTACTGTATGGTCATCAAACCTGTGGCAAGACCATCAGCTGTATTTGGGTTATCAGATTTCACCCTTCTCTCTTCATTCTGAAGGCTGAGCTAAGCATGTGTATTGGGGAGGTAGTGGTCAAAAAAGGTGATTTAGTAAAAGTATAACCAGATATCTAAATATGTAAAATATGTTACATGGCTCCAGCAAATGCATACCTTAAGGGAACAAAGTTTCCACAAATAAAAGGAATGTTGCACTTAAATAGTAGACCATTAGGTATGATAAAGCATAAAGTATGCTATGGAATACCATACTAAGTAAGTTAGGCATTTATGCTCATTACAGTAAAAATACAAAACAAAAATCATGTTAACGTGATGTTAAAACTTAAAAAAAACAACAACATAAAACTGAGTTCTTCAAAAGCAAATACATGCGGAAAATAAAAGAAGATATTTTATACTTTTAGGCTCTGAAGGGTATATTTGTATTTCTCAACCACAAAGTAGAAGGTTATACTTTAGGTGGCATTAGCAAATGACAGAGATGTCCATGTTATAAACAAGAAGAGGTCACATTATTACTAAGGAAAAGTAATCTAAAGCATCTGGCTCTGATGGCATTCATCCATCTGTTTACAGTGATCTAACTCTGTAAGGGATGGGCTAAGTTTATCTTGTTTTTTTTTCTAAGAAGAGTAAAGGTTCCTTGTAGATGAATAGATTAGGTGGAGGGTGCTCGCTTACAGTGCCTTTACACAAGAAATTGAGATAGTATCGTTCATGCAGCCCAGGAAACTGACAGCACAGATATGTATATATCTTTGCTGTCAGTTTCCATATCACAAGCAGAGTATACTTACCAATCGGCCCCTGTAAAAGGCCCTTAAAATGGGAAATAAATCTCTTGGTTATCAGTGGCCCACTGGTTCACAAGTAAAAAGAGACTACACCAGTAGGTTATGAACGTGCACTGCCGCTACCACTGGGTTCTAGAAGATAAAGCAGTGCTTGATTAGCTGGACTTGATCAAAGAATATGAATTTCTACCCTTAAAGAGAACCAATCACCTAAATATAACTGTCCCTATTATGACAGTACATCTCTCCCTAAGTCTATTCATGAAGATACAGACTGCCTTTGCAGTCTGTATCTTTATACTTTACCTGATCCTCTGTTCCCTGGCTGTTCCGGTGAGCGCCGCCATCTTGATGACGTCACTTGCGTTCCAGCTGTGCGTTCCAGCGTGACGTCATCAAGATGGCGGCGCCGCCGGAACAGCCAGGGAACAGAGGATCTGGTAAAGTATAAAGCTACAGACTGCAAATGCAGTCTGTATCCTCATGAAGTCTATCTATGAAGATACAGACTGCCTTTGCAGTCTGTATCTTTATACTTTACCAGATCCTCTGTTCCCTGGCTGTTCCGGCGGCGCCGCCATCTTGATGACGTCACGCTGGAACGCACAGCTGGAACGCAAGTGACGTCATCAAGATGGCGGCGCCGCCGGAACAGCCAGGGAACAGAGGATCTGGTAAAGTATAAAGATACAGACTGCAAAGGCAGTCTGTATCTTCATAGATAGACTTCATGAGGATACAGACTGCATTTGCAGTCTGTAGCTTTATACTTTACCTATCCTCTGCTTCAGTGCCGCAAGGCCGGGCACCGCCATCTTGATTACGGGCCTTGCGTTCCACCGCTGGAACGCAAGTGACGTAATCAAGATGGCGCCGCCGGCCTTGCTGCACCGAAGAAGAGGATTAGGTAAAGTATAAAGATACAGACTGCAGAGGCAGTCTGTATCTTCATAAATAGATTAGAGAAGAGGGACTTTAGATAATACACAGCGATCTTGCGCTGTATAGCGCGAGATCACTGTGTGTTAACAGAGCGGCAGGCAAAGGATCATGGGAACCTTTCCTGCCACTCTGCATGATGGGAGTTTCCTGTCTCGCGCCGGCTCTTTTGAAAAGAGCCGGCTCGAGACAGGAAAGTAAAAAGGGAATAATTCAAAAACGTGACAATAAAAATAATTAATTATATTTGCAAATGTCAATTAAATTATGATTTGCATCTAATTAAGGAATAAAATTTTTTTAACTTTCGTCCATGATTGGTTCTCTTTAAGTAATCAAAATAGGTCTAACATTTTGTGTAATTAATACACTTGAACATCCGTGCTTCCCCTGTATAAGCATATATACAATAAGAAAATTTTGTGTTTTCAATCCACTTCCGGTTAAGGTTGCAAAATACTGACCAAATACTGACTGAAATATACTGTGTGTGAACCCAGCCATACACTGTATTCACTGATACCAACTACATTCTAGCCGACATCAAGGAAGATTCACAAGAAACAACTTATTCTCTACAGAAATGCTTAGGTTCTTTAGGGGGAAAACTTTTTTTTAAAGGTTTTAGTTGTTGGTATTCAAAGGTACATTGTGTAGTTACAAAAATAAATTACATTAACAAATTGCGCAAAAACAGTTATAAAAATAAAATGAAGAAAAAAACCAGTCACTTTAATTATACAAAGATCGATACTAAGGGTCCATTTACACAGAAAGATTATGTGACAGATTATCTGCCAAAGGTCTGAAGCCAAAGCCAGGAATGGATTGGAAAAGAGGAGAAATCTCAGGCTTTCCTTTATGACCTCATCTCTGTTTATAGTCTATTTCTGGCTTTGGCTTCAAATCTTTGGCAGATAATCTGTCAGATAATCTTTCTGTGTAAATGGACCCTAAGAGGTGTCATTAGAAATCTAGTTAAGAACAAAATTAGATGGCACAGGAGGCATTGCACTGCCCACAGCTAGATGTGGATTGGTTTAATAAGAAGGAAGAGTCTGATCTAGTCAACAAGATTAAGAGATCGGCTCTAACCTGTTGGGTGCAAACTATTGGGCACATTTAATTAGAATTAAGTAGGGATGGCTGATGGGTGGCCAGAGGCATCTATAATCAGTTGAACCTTGATCATTCCAAGTTTATAATTATGAAAGTATATTTTTTTACTTAAAATGATGTGTCAGGAGGTTTAGGTTTCTGTGCCAAAGAATATTGAAGAAAAGGGGCCATTGAATAGCATTCAAAAGTTTGGACTGAAGATATGGATCCCATGTGATTTCCCTCTTTTCTCTGTAATGAATCACATCACTGTCGCCCTTATGCTAACCACCTGTTTAATAAGTGAAGAACGTGTAAGATTTATACGCACCTGCCTGTGCTCTTGTCATCCTAAATCAAAATGAACAATCAAGTACTGAAAGAAATCCCCAAGTGTATAGATTTATGTGATCTTCTGAAAACAATATCCAAAATAGAATAGGCTTTCATTACTGTTGGACTGGGCTTCAATAGTGGGAATAGAGCAACTGTGAATTCTCTTGTTATTACAGAGTTGATGGCTCTGAAGTAGTAGTAGGTCAAATTTTCCTTTTTTAGAGCTTCGTTCATTCTCACTGCACTCATCAAAGGAATATTAATGTTAACTCGCTTCCCACGCTAGTGCTGCATGAACACATTCAGGTTGTTTACAATGATACTTGAGCAGTGCAGGGGAGAAGCTGGGGAAATTGCTCTGCAAACGCTTTACCCAGTGCCAGGGTTCAGTGTAAACTGTTTTTTTCTAGTTTTTGTTTTTTAATCTCTGCTTCACTCGAACAGGGGCACTCAGGATTCCAGCAATCGGACCTTGACTGATAGCTAGTATAGTACATAGGAGTACATACAGACATTAAGGCCTGTGAGACCAAGCTTGTGGCTGGGGCAGTTTAACCCTGTTGATGCTGCCGTCAGTACTGATGGCTTCTTCTATTGGGTTAACGACTTGGTAGTGCTAATAAATGATTTTAACTATTTAGCTATTTTAACTATTTATTTGCATGTGATCTTGAGGACGGCAGCTGTCACTCTATCGGTAAAGTAATCAGTGGCGCTACAAAAAATCTGGAATGGGAATTGGCATTAGTGACAAAACATTTTTGTCCATCATGAACGCTTCAAAAACACCAGAGCTTCAATCTGGTTTATAGGCTATAGAAATGATTGTATTGTTTTTTTTTCTCAGCCTGTTTCTTTGTGAATAATGTTGAGGTGACTTCAATCTCAATAATTTGAAGCAGGAAAAGTTTCTTTATGGTTTAAATTAAATATTTTGTAACCAAGGTATATGTAAAAAGTGATATAATTTAAATGTTCATGGTGCCTCTGGTATACAGCTCCCTTCTTATCTGCTCTGCTCAGGTACAGGCTGTTATAGATTCTGTTGTTTTATAAAATGTATTTCCTTCCTCCAGCTGTCTAAAGATTTTCCCTTGTGTGCTATTTTGGCTAGTGGAGCAGTATTTCAAACACTTAACTTATTGAAGCAAGGAAGAGAAAGCCACAATGGTAGTTTCAGGAGCTGTCCTTGCCTAGTCTTCCTGATAGGTTTAAATGGAGGCTGGAAGAATGCTTACAATATGTGTGGGCCACGAGCATGCCAACTGGCAGGAAGAAAATAAGGGGTATTCTATATTTTGCTAAGTATTTGCTGACGGTTTTATTTAGATTTTATCTGCTGCCACAAAAACCTGAAGTTTCTTTTTGTGTAAATACTTCTAATTTGAGTTGCTGACCACCCAATGATAGTTCCTTCCTGGGCATGTTGCTGGTTTTAACAGGTGCTGTTCTCTATAAGCTTTCCAATAAAACTGTCAGTGGTATTTGTTCCTTAAAATGTATTACCAATCCTTATTTTTAGTTATTGTAGCAATAATTCTTTCTAAAATTTGTTAGCCAGGGTACATTTATGAAGCTGTAGTAAAAGTTAGAAGATTATGTTAATCACTGAAATAAAACCTCCCTCCAAAAAAACAATTAGTGGATAACACTTGTATTTTTACCAATGTAAATAGCAAAAGCGAAAGGCAACCGATTGGGTACAAATTGCAGTGCCTGCGACTACAGTCTAAGAGGTTTCATTTTACCAAGGTAAACAGTAGAATTATGTATTCCTTTTCACAGTTGTAAACCAAATATGGAATACCACAGACGCAGTTTTTTTTTTTTTACAAGTACGTAGTATATTGCAGTCCAAACTCAACAATGTTGAAGTTGATTGTCTTATTTTCTCCTTTCCATTAAATGTAGTGCTCCATTTCCAGGGTGCCAAGATTTAAATGGGGCCTGTCATACATAACTTACTTCTTTTTTTTTGCCTGTTTTCTATATGAAATACAATACTATAAATTCAGCCACTAGGCGTCTTACCTACTGGAAAAGTGCAGTGGAGGCTTTGTCACTAAGGCGTTTGGTCTTTAGTAACAGCAGAAAAACAGACCAAATGCAAGTGATGTCAGTTGTCATTCTCCTCTCTCCAGATTGGTCCAGTGAAGATGAATTGTGATTGGCCAGTAGTCTTACTGTACACGCCCCTTTGCACTGCTGCAGCTGAATAAACTAACTGTTCTAAGGCCTGCCTAGGGGCTCAAGTGAAATGCAGAAGTATGAGCAACACAGTGTGGCACTAAACGGGCCAAAAATTTAATAAAAAATGACAGCATACATGAGGCTAGCATTAACTTTATATTTGCTGTTTATTTAGTTTTTTTTTAATTAAATTAAAGGTACACTTAAATGTCAACTTTGTACACATTGTTTGAAACTATAGCAGCTAATTTTTTTCAGTATAGGTTACATGGGGTTCAGCCTTCTTATCCTCCTGGAGGATTAAGAAGATATTATAGAGCCCCCATCTCCAAATCTCCCTGGCTACAAGCAATAAGATGAACTAGCTAATAATAATACATCAGTCCTATTTAACAGTCCTTTATCATATGCTATACCATTTTGCCTCTGATTGTTTTTACTGCAGGAACGCTGACACTGATTTTGTACACCCCATATAGTCTAGCTGGAGTTCCTTTGATTGTTGACAATTGTGGCTCCTTAGATGAGGAACATTGGTCAAATTACACTCAAATTTTCCTCATTATAATCCATTGTTTGACTCTGATGGAGACACATCCTCCACAATTAGTGTTTCAAAACAATCAGCCAATTCCGTTTTCATATACAAAAAGATGATATATCAATGCAAGGGCTGCCCTAATAAATTTGTATCATAATGATAAGCTGTCTTTTGCCATGGGCTTATTTTGACTCCTGTTTAGTTGCTTGTAGGTCTGTTTTAAAGTTTTTTTCAAAGTGGCATTTTAATGATTACATTGCAGGCCGAGTTGTACACCTAAAGCCTCTATTACACAGGGCAATGTGACGAGCAAGTGAGCACCGACCTGTCAGGTCAGCACTCACTTGCTCCTCGTTCTCTTGCCTTCTTCCGGCACTATTATAAATGTTGACAGTGAGCAAGGAGAAGCAGATAAGAGCCTGGGGGAGGGGGGTTATTGCAGGGAGCTACAGGGTGGCTGCCCGAGCGATCGTCAGATTGCCGTGGCAGCCCGTAGGAAACAGGGGGAATAACATAACTGCTTAGCTTTCTATGATAATCAGAGACTTCCTATAGTTACACATATAGGGGGACATTTATTAAGACCAATGTACTTGTACACTGGTCTTAAATTAGGCTTGGCCCCCAAATACCCCACCAAATTCACTAAATGGCGCACGCCTCTTAGTCAGTCTGGTGGGACCTGCGCTTTGCACAGCAACTGGGCAAAAATTTTCACTTGCTCTGGAGTAGGTTTAAATTTTTGCATGGTTTACGCCTGTTTCCAGGCATAAACCTTGATAAATAAGGCATGTTAGGAGGCATGCACTACGGAGAAGGGGCAAATCTGCTCCTTTTTCTTGGCGTACAACAGAGGAGCATTTTGATATATGTCCCCCATAGCGAATTAAACACCTGGGAGTACCAAATTAAATAAAGTGAAAGTCTAGGCAAAACATAAAAAAGTCAACTCATTGATAGCAAAGTCACCTACTGTACTCTGGGCCCCAGTAGACTCTTAAGAATGTTCCATTTATTTGTGAAGATAACTGTGTGAGACACCTCATTGTAATATTTATTGTGTTTCTTACATTATAGCCCATAACTTAATATTTTAGTGGTATATTTTCTTCAAAACCATAAAAAGTTTAATTGGTCAGTACACCTGATTTTGTGACAAACACTAAATTCTGGTGTTACGATATCTCCCCTCCTCATTTTGTATTTTCCTATGGGGATGGAATAACAAGCTGACATAGGATAACCCTTTAGGATCTCTTTTAGGCAGACAAACCGCAGTCCTGCATGAGCACCAATCTAATATAAGCATTTACACTGCTCAATTTTTGTGAGTGCAGGACTGCATAATAGATCACTGGATTGTTGATTTGTCCCTCCACATACTTTATTGTTGCTAGCACACTCTCTTCTTACTTGGGTAAATGTATGACAAACTAAAGGCCCTATTACAAGAAGCGATTATTTACCGTTACAGCTTACTGGTTGGCTGAGTGGGCCGTCAGTGACCCAGAGACTTGAGCAGGAGCGTGATGAGCGAGTGTGGGCGGGTAAGCTTTTGCTGTTTATTATTTTTACCAGCACGGCAGCTGAATAGTTAAATATGGCTGTCACTACATTCTCACAGCAGAAATCCGCTGCGAGAATGCAGGACCATAGACTATAATGGTATTGAGTATTCCAGTGGATTTGCGCTAAAACTAACAGTGTGAAATCCGCTGTGAATTTGTTACGTAGTAACGCACCCTTAAGCGATATCGCTAAGGGCTTATTCCAACGTCCCTTATTGTAAGGATGCTACGGACGGGGAAGCCCTGTAATGGAGTGTAGGGATAAACCCTTACTCTCTCTAGTCCATCTGAAATCATCCAGAATGTGTTCCCTGTAATTTCATGTAACATTTTACATCCTTGATTTCAGGTGGAGTGAAGAGAGTCACGGCAGATTGGGGCTCCTGCCACCCCATTGACTTTATGTTTCTACTTAATTTGTAATTCCTGTAACAGGGAGAAGCAACCTGCCAGTCACACAACTCCTAAAATAAGGCAGCTTTTTCCCTATGTATGTACGCCATAGTGGTAATTCCACTGATTAATATTGGCTTGTACTTGTGTCTCAGGCAAATCACTTTTTCCTCTGTGGACTTCAGTATACCTTGTCAGATGTTCCAATACATTTGTATTCTATTCACACACATCGCTGCTACTCAGCACACAACTGTCTGCCAACTGAACAGAGTGGCTGTAAGGAAGTTTCCCATTGCTGTCTGTAATAGAGAATATGTCCACACAGAAACCAAGGCAAATATATATTTAATTTTTCATTACCAGTACTAAGTAATACATTGTCTGAGTAAAGTCATGTTTTACCTTAGCTTAGATTAGCTCATTAGTCCTGTCCCCTGATGCAAGCCCCAGCCTGAAGTGGATCTGCTATGATTTGGAAGATGAGGGAGACTTCGTGGGTCAGAGTACAATGCTGTAGACCCCGCTATGCAGACCATGCCCCTCCCGCACTCCTTTCTCCACCCAGTACAGGGAGTCTCTTAAACCAAAGAAATGCTCTTAAACAAAGTTACAATTTTGAAAATCTGTGAGCTCTTCTTGTAAAACGCTCTCAATCCAAGTTACTCTTGAACCGAGGTGCCACTGTATTTAGAGTGAAGTATTGTGTTTTCTATGCTAGAATATAAATATTTCCTGTGTATACATTTGCATATTGTGGTAAAGCAGAATATATTCTGGATTTACATAGCCGGGAAGTGGTCAGTTAGGGTTCAGTGGCCTCTCAGTGTTTAGCTTAAACTGAAGGGGAAAAAAAAGACATCTCTTTGTTTCAAATTCCAGTGGTTTTACTATACAGAACTGTTTTATTATTCCTATACTTACATCCTTGTAATTACTCTACATCTAGTACGTAAAGTTTGATTTTACAAAATCATGGTCATATATGGTAAAGCCTAGCTCCAGGGACTTGGTCTAATGTGTGCATGTGTTTATTGCTCATCAAAGCATGTAAAATGGAAGCATACATATTATAACATTATTAGGGGTCTCTGGTAAAGGTGGTATGGATCCACTTACCTTTTACCAATTTGGTGCTGTCCTGACCAGAGTGTGGAGTTTAAGGAAGAGTAGACCTGCCTCATGGTCCATAAAATAGTAGGTCCTCACTAGTAGGAAGCCGGAAGTATAATGAGTTGACAAGGCAACTATTGGAGAGTGAAGCCTTCAAAATAATCTCCTGTGCAAGTGGGGAAAAGCTGAAGACCAACAAGCTCCGCAATTCATGAGTTGTGCAAATCCTGCAAGCTATACTGTCTCTGTAGTTCTAAGATTTATGCAAACAGAGTAGCTCGTGGTCTACACTGTTAGCCCAGCTACCACGAAAGTCAGTGGGAGTTTAAAGGGCGTGGTTTAAAAAGCTCCACTTTTTGATGCATATACTTTCTTTTAATAGTAAGCTAAATTATGAGTTTTTAAAAAGTTTTAAAGATGCACCAGATTTTCAAACAGTATTAACCACTGTTTAAGGGGTACTCTGGGAAGAAATAGTTTTTAACTAGTGGTAGAAAATTGTACAAATTTGTAACATACATCTAGCCCTCCAGTACTTATCAGCTGCTGCCACCTCTGTCTGTGTCAGGAACTGTCCAAAGCAGGAGAGGTTCTCTATGAGTATTTGCTACTTCATTGGACAGTTCCTGTCACAAACAGAGGTGGCAGCAGAGAGCACTGTGTCAGGCTGGAAAGAAAAATCCTTGTCCTGCAGGGCATACAGCAGCTGAAGTATGTGAAGGCTTAAGATTTTTAAATAGAAGAAATTAGCAAATCTGTATAATTGTATTCACATGTTCAGTAATTGTGCATGACCGTATATGATGTCTGCAATCGTCCGCAGTCTTGGTCTGCAATCCGCAAAAAAACTTTTTTATTTCTTCTGCCATCCATATTTCTGGCAAATCAGCAAGGAAGGGGAAGGTAATAGTTCAATCAGTGGGAATGGTTTAAAACAATTAATCAGCTGTATTTTTTTATGGATTTGTGGACAGTACAGATGTTGCATCCTTAAAAATTAGGGATCTGTAAAAATTACAGACACTCCCATGGACTTCTGTGCCGTGATAACAGTCTGTACTAGAGCTTGTCATTAACACTTGAAGATGCAATTTTTGTAGATCCATAAATATACGGACAGTGTAATGAATGGGCCCTATATTTGTCCGTTATTGCAGATCTGCAATCAAAACTACGAAACATATGAATGTAGCCTGACTGTTAATAACTCTAGTACACTTTTAGACATTCTAATTCAAGTTAAGGAATTCTATGGAGGAAAAAATGTTTTAAAAATCAACAGGTGTTAGAAAATTATACAAATTTAAAAATCTTAAGTCTTCAAGTACTTATCAGCTACTGAATGCCCTACAGGAAGTGGTGTATTCATTACAGTCTGACACTGTGCTCTTTGCTGCCCCTTCTTTTCCTGACAGGAACTGTCCAGAGCAATATGGGGATTTGCTACGGCTCTGGACAGTTCCTGTCACTGACAGAGGTAGCAGCAAAGAGCTATCCTTAGTCCGCCCAAGATACTTGCCTCATTTGCACTTACCCACCCCCCACCACCACCACACCAGATACACCCCTGGTATAATGCATCTTGGATCATTCATTTATATGTACAGAATATAAGGTTTTTAAATTGGGAATTACAAGTTAGCGCAAAAAAAAAAAAAAAAAAAAGAATATGGAGATATGTTCAGTGTATAAGATTTATGCACAACTTGAACCTTTAGTAACCAAATGAA
This sequence comes from Dendropsophus ebraccatus, assembly GCF_027789765.1. Lineage (NCBI taxonomy): Eukaryota > Metazoa > Chordata > Amphibia > Anura > Hylidae > Dendropsophus > Dendropsophus ebraccatus. The sequence goes on along the minus strand of NC_091455.1, from coordinate 146,612,082 downwards.
TTACTGACTGCATAACACACATTTTATAATATAATTTTTAATGATTTGCTTAATATTTAGTGATGATAGGTAGGAACATTAGTTAATGGGCATGCTAATATTTTCCTGGAAATCAAGAAATAGCTTCTCATCAGGGTTTTATATACAGTTAATGGTCGTGGTTTTGGAAACATCATTTAATATTACTTTAGCCTATAATTCTCTGAAGTTTAGTGCCAGAAAAATCTTAAAGCCAGAGTCCCGTAAGAATGTTTTTTTTCTTTCAGTTCTGTATAGCAAACAGTATAGGATAGAATTATGAATCATCTTACGATAGACATAGGTTTATCCCAGACATGTGTTAACTCACTTCCTGATAGTTAAACAACTTTTCTCACTGTTATCTGGTCAATCTTAAAATATATTAAGTTGAGAAATAGTTGCCCAGCAGTTACAGCCATATTACACGGCCAGACATTACACAGTAAAATCTTATTTGATTGACGGTCGCTTGCCGAGCCTACACACAACTGGATTATCCTGCAGCAAGGGCTACACAGACATCATTAGCAATGTCCGTGCAACTCTTGCTGTGGTGTAAAAATGATAAAGAGAATACTCTCCTGGTGTCCTCCAGCTTTGTTCATGTGTTCTTTCACTCACCGCAGCCTCCTTGGGGACTTCAGATCCAGTCTCTAAAGTGACAGACCGCACAGCCGGTCACTGGCCAAGACAGTACAATGCCGTGACCAGTGATTGGCTGAGCAGCTCTAAGGAGGCTGTGGTGAGCGGGGAACACAAGAACAAGGCTAAAGGACATTGGTGGTGCAGTTAAGTTTTTATTTTTTTCTTTACCCTGACGGCTGCACATCACTAAAGGTAGAAATGTGCAACCACAGCCAATGACATGTTTAAAAACGATCAGCTAATGATTGTTTCTATGGCTGATCATTGTCATTATTACACGGGGCGATATTCTGCCGTATCAGGCTGATTGGTCAGGTTATCGGTTCTTGTAAAAGGGCCCTTAGTCTGAATTTGGTGATAATATTAAATACCTCAGCAACCCAGCAATTAGAATTTGTACATTTTATTAAAGGGGGTATTTGAATACCAATAGGGTATCAGCCCTGCCCTACTCAAGTGAAGGCAAAACTAGACCAAGCCCACAGCTGATCTTTTTTTTTTAACCCCTCGTACAACCTCTATGGAGCAATAGCTCATAAACTTATTTGTAACTTCGTTCTCTCTTGTAAATAAAGATAACATGGTAAAGCCCATGGGCCAGGTGAAACAGTAATGTCATGTATTGCAATTGTTGAGTATACAGTAAGTTACATTTCATGATATGTACAGTGTCTTTTATTATATGTAAAAAAAGAAAAAAGTTTTCTTTGGAAAACATGTGTCCCTCATGGTAAAATAGTTGGTTGCCTACATTCACATATAGATGAGTGAAAAAAGAGATGTCATGCTGCCAAATGCTGAATGTTTGGAGGCATTATCCTGTCCTGTTTATTGCATTGTGTATGTGATCACAATAAAAAGCAAACAATAAATAGACAATATATGTAAAATAAATTTGTCTTTAGTTAACAAATATATTAACTAAATCATAATTTATTGAACCAATAATAGTCTCAAATGGGCTATGTGTAATATTCACATGTAAAATGTGTAAATGGTTATCAGCTGAAATTCCAACTACATTCAATAGACACGTACTGAAAGACTACAAAGCTTGCACAACCATTTTACCTCTTTTGTCTTTTTCTACAAATCATATTTGATCATGTATTAAAGTGTGTCAACCTGTTTTGGGTTTGAGTGGTGTATATTGGAGTTGGATGTAGAAAATCCTTGAGGAATAAATGTATATCTGAGAGTGGCCATGGGCTTCACTGAGCTCGTGGTATGAGACGTGGCAGTGGAGATTAGATAAGCCATCAATATTAAGACCTATTTAGCACATACTTACTGGTATTTTTGCCCAGCCAGGATCTGTTGAGATTCATATAGCGTGACATGTACAGCAAAAAAAAAAAAAAATGATGTAGAGTGTTGTCTAAAAAGAGAGCATTTAGCTAGTTCCTAGTATACCATTTATTGCCCCATATCCTTGTATACAGTGTAAACCACACAAGAAAATAGAAGGCATATGACATTGATCAAACAGGACCTTTGTAAATTATATGTCTGGTTTACCACAGAAATAAAATAACACGCCTTGAGTGCCTCAGCATCTTGTGAGGTATATACATGCTGTGTCTGTTATCACATGCATTATTTGACTCCAGTACAAGAGTATGCATAGTAATTCTTTTGTGGCTTACCCTTAATATTTTAAATGTAACATCAAGATTTGCTGTTATTGTCTAAAGTGGTTGTCCGGTGGTCAGCCTTTTTTATTTATTGCTGTTGGTGCATATAAAATAATAAACATGTTATCCTTACCTGTCCATGCTCCCTCAGTGCCCTCCTCTTGTGTCGCCAGTGTCCCCTGCTGACTGCGGAGCCCCCATTTCCAAGACAAACTCGTCTTGGGATTGACAGACGCTCAGCGAGTCACTGCCCACAGGACTGTCCAGTCTTTCACTTCTGAGACAGGTTTTCTATGGGAATTTGCTGCTGCTCTTGAAAACCCCTTTAAAAAGACCAACTGCTGAACAACCCCTTAAAGATTCCATGCTGCAGTCATTTTTTTCAGTTTTTTTGAAGGATCGGCAAAATTTGATTTAACAGTTGGATAATACAACACTGTCCTTTTGTTCTGCATTTTTCTTGTGTTTTATTCCTTGAGTTTGATATCAAGTGGCTTGTGACATTGCATATTCAGGCTGGGTTCACACTACGTATATTTCAGTCAGTATTGTGGTCCTCATATTGCAACCAAAACCAGGAGTGGATTAAAAACACAGAAAGGCTCTGTTCACACAATGTTGAAATTGAGTGGATGGCCACCATATAACAGTAAATAACGGCCATTATTTCAATATAACAGCCGTTGTTTTAAAATAACAGCAAATATTTGCCATTAAATGGCAGCCATCCACTCAATTTCAACATTGTGTGAACAGAGCCTTTCTGTGTTTTTAATCCACTCCTGGTTTTGGTTGCAATATGAGGACCACAATACTGACTGAAATATACGTAGTGTGAACCCAGCTTACACCTGTATTTTCGGTTTCACGTCAATGTAACTCTTGTAGAAGGAATTCTATGTATTGCTAAATTGACAGCTGTGGTAAATAAGTACAATAAAGAAAATGGTTCTGCAAAGTGCCATAATGATTGTAGTGTATTTTTAGTTTCTACTATGTAACTTAACTGTACAATATTTATACTTTTATTATATACAGCATTCAATATACAATACCAGATGCTTTTTATTTATTTTTTGGAGAAATTATTATACATACATTTAGAATGTTTACTGACCTCAAGACATAAACCTGTTGCTCTACTGATTTGATAAAATGTGTGCTGTTATAGCTTTAAGACTTTCTTACGGAAGACTTCATACTTACAAATGTCCAGGTTCACAGTAAGATGATTCGATCCAGTAGTAAAATTTTGGTCTGGATCCAGTTTCACAGTTCAGAATCGTATCTTGCACACAACTGTAATGGAAACCAGTATAAAATAGTCTAAATACCCACTAAACCTAGTTTGCCTCACTATTTGTTTTCTCAGAATTCCAGGACCTTAGTGATAGCCCGTGGCCTCCTTCAGGATTAACTGGGATCTTTTTGATAAGTTCCACTATTAAAACACAACAATCACTGAGCTCGGGGAGATCAGCAAAAAACAACAAAAAAAAAACGTTCAGGAGTCTCCATTGACCTCTAAAAATTTGGAACCTTCGTTATGAATTTCAAAACATTGGAATAGCCAGATATCCCTCCTGGGAAGGAAACCTGTAGCTAAGTGGTGCCTCCTAGTGAGGAGATTGCCAAACAACCTGATACATAGTCCCACACAGTTGCGAGTATTGGGACACAAGTAGGGAAATACTAGGATAGCCCCTTTTATGTCAAAGTCTAACTCAGTTGCGAGTATTGCAACATGACAAGGTAAATACCACATTCCATCCACAGACAGGGGCAATGAATAGTAGACCAGCAAACCATAACAATCACTGAGCGTAGGAAGATCTGCAAAAAATAAATCAATGGAGTACTGAATCAATTGTCTCCATAGACTCTGATGAAAATACCCCGAAACAACTGTCTGTGGATGGACGCCTGGCTTTGGTATTTCCCTTGTCATTTCGCTGAATTCCTGACATATCTCTGTCCCAATACTTGCAACCGAGTGGAACCCATAGCCAACCCACCAGAAAGGCCAAGTTTTCCTGTGTTCTCTATGGGGAGGGGAAGATTCGGAGACGAAGTTTTCTGGCTGCTGCTCATCTCTCCCAGAACGTTAGGGAATCTTTAGAGTGCTCTAGTAAGACACCTTCCTACAGTTTCTTAATACACCCTTCCATTCCCCAGTTATTTAGGTTTATAGTTTTTCTCACTATTCAAATGACGCATGCCTGCCACAGTTTAACCTTTGATAGTTCTACATCGGTATTCCTACCGATGGAAGTTCAGGTTGCCATGGAAATATCCCAGGCATTTGTAAGTACCATATATGAGCACTGTTCTGACTTAATAGGGCTTGTGCATGGATTTTTCCACAGCTACCTGAACTTCTGTCGGCAACTGCATCTGCACACAGAAGTGTCAAAGGCCAAACTGTGACAGGATAGTCAGATGGAATTTATTTTAATAATGAGAGTGAATATATGGTGGATGTACAGTAGTTATACAGTCATGGGGTGTGAATGTTTGACATTGTGGGCCACGTATGCCTAATGTCATAATACTGTACCTCATTTATTAAAAACTTTAATTGATTTCTTCCCCTGTCTTAGGCTGGGTTCACACTACGTATATTTCAGTCAGTATTGTGGTCCTCATATTGCAACCAAAACCAGGAGTGGATTAAAAACACAGAAAGGATCTGTTCACACAATGTTGAAATTGGATGGCCGCCATATAACAGTAAATAACTGCCATTATTTCAATATAACAGCTATTGTTTTAAAATAACAGCAAATATTTGCCATTAAATGGCGGCCATCCACTCAATTTCAACATTGTGTGAACAGAGCCTTTCTGTGTTTTTAATCCACTCCTGGTTTTGGTTGCAATATGAGGACCACAATACTGACTGAAATATACGTAGTGTGAACCCAGCCTAAAACAGATGACGTACATACAATGCTTCGGTTACAGAGTAACTCCAAGCAGCCTTGTTAAAAAGAAAAACAATTCCGAACAATGTAGGGTTCCTACTAGGGATGGTCCGAACCTGGTTCGGTTCGGGTTCGTACGACCCTGAACCCTCGGAAATGATTCCCGCTGTCTGCCCGCTCCGTGGAGAGGGTGGATACAGCGGGAGGACCGCCTGGAAAACTGGGATACAGCCATAACCATAGGCTGTATCCCAGTTTTCCAGGCGGTCCTCCCGCTGTATCCACCCGCTGCACGGAGCGGCCAGACAGCGGCAGATTTGGACCATCCCTAGTTCCTACCTATGCCCTCCTGACATTTATGTGGTTTTACAGTAATCCTACTCCTTTGATGCAGTTTTTTGCCTGCTCTTTATCTGTTCCTCTTACCTGCACTGCTATCAGACTAGATCTGCCAGTAGTCTTTGCGATGCACGCTCAGAACGTCCTGTTTCTCCCACCCTGTAACCCTGCCCCTCCCTGGCCTCCAGTCAGTGCCCCGTCCCTCCATATACATGCCCCACACCTGCATCTTTAGTTTCTCAACAAGCAAACTAAATGTGAGACAGAGGTCACATGGTCTTCATCTCTTGAGGGGGGGGGGGGCAGCGGAGGGTGATAGGGAGCAGGAGATAGAGTAGATTGCACAGAGGCCAGTTTTCTTCACTCTTGCTGTCAATCAGTGCGGCAGAACTGTGCAGGTATTCTAATAAATTATATAGAGACATCTATATAACTTTAAATTTTTTATTTATTTATTTTGATAGAAAACTATTTTCCCTGTCCGGAGTTTCTCTTTATAAAGACAAAAGCATTGTCTTATACCCCTATCTCATACATGGGTCCTTGTTTAATACTGTGATATGGAATCCATATGGCTCTGTTTACTTCCAAAATTGTCATCAGGTTTATGGAAGAATCCATCTGATAGAGGTGATGCTCTTAGGCATGTAAAAGTGCACTTTACTAACTTCAGAAATGCTGCCAAATATACGTTTGTCCTGACTTATAACAAGGACATTTCCCAGCCTGTAGAACCACATTTATTGTTTTGAGACAAATCTTGGCATAGATGAGGTGACACTAAGCACTGTGATCTTCTTAGCACATTTCTGAAGATGCCGAGAATATTTCCTGCATTTGGGAAATGACAATAGCAGAAACGGAAGGATAACACTAGCACATTAGTTAGCTCTGAGAAATGTGCTCAAAATATACACTCTGTAAAGATATAGTTCCAAAAAAGCTTCCAGGAAGAAGCTTTGTGCGAGCGGTAATATTGTATTTCTCACATAATCTAGCATGACGTATTGATCACAGTGGTGTGCTTATACTTGTGACTTCTATGTTCTACCTTTAATCGTTCCTGTAGAACCTCATCACATCTGGTGTTTTTCTTCCTCTCTGCAAATATTTAAATTTTTTTAAAGTAATTTTTTGTTGTCAATTTATTTATTTATCACCAGTAGTAAATACTGGCTTGTAAAAAACACTGCCCAGATGTATCAAGCTGCCTGAAACCAACACTGTCTGGTCTTCCCACAACAACTTATCACAGCTCAGGTTTTGTATCTTTAAGTGACTGTACCACCAGGCCCAGGCTGAAGCACTGGAGGCGGGCCGACCCACCTTTAGTGGGAAGAAACTCCTGCCCCTCCATGACGTGACTCCATTAGAATCAATCGAACCCTATCATAGAGGGGCGGGGATTTCCTCCCACTAAGGGTGGATCGGCCCACCTCCAGTGCTTCAGCCTGGGCCTGGTGGTACAGTCACTTTAACAAGCGCTGGTGAAATTAAAGGGGTACTCCAGCAAAAATCTTTTTCTTTCAAATCAGCTGGTGTCAGAAAGTTATATAGATTTGTAATTTACTTCCATTAAAAAATCTCAAGTCTTGCCATATTTATTAGCTTGCAAAAGAGGAGTCCGTGGAGCCTCATTGAAGAGTCTCAAAACACAGGACTAGCCAGATATCCCTCCTGGAAGGACCCAGCCAAGTGGCAGCTCCTGTTAGGAAACCACCAAATCCACCATATTAAGTGGCCCTATAAGTCAGTGTAATGACAAGGGATAAACCAAGGCTAGGTAACCATCCACAGACAGCTGTTTCGGGGTGTTGCCCCTCATCAGTGTGGAGCAGGATTCTGGCTAGGTGGGAGCAATGCCTAGTAGAGCCATAAGAGAAACAGATTGCTGAACTCAGGGAGAACAGCCAAATGACAACACTGCCGGCTGCTAATGAAAGCGCTCAATGCAGTGAAGTCCTAGGTGCATTGCCCCCTGGGAAACATGAGTATGCAAAAGAGGAGTCCGTGGAGCCTCATTGAAGAGTCTCAAAACACAGGACTAGCCAGATATCCCTCCTGGAAGGACCCAGCCAAGTGGCAGCTTCTGTTAGGAAACCACCAAATCCACCATATTAAGTGGCCCTATAAGTCAGTGTAATGACAAGGGATAAACCAAGGCTAGGTAACCATCCACAGACAGCTGTTTCGGGGTGTTGCCCCTCATCAGTGTGGAGCAGGATTCTGGCTAGGTGGGAGCAATGCCTAGTAGAGCCATAAGAGAAACAGATTGCTGAACTCAGGGAGAACAGCCAAATGACATCACTGCATTGAGCGCTTTCATTAGCAGCCGGCAGTGTTGTCATTTGGCTGTTCTCCCTGAGTTCAGCAATCTGTTTCTCATATTTATTAGCTACTATATGTCATGCAGGAAATGTATTATTTTCATTCTGACACAGTGCTCTCTGCTGACATCTGTGGCTGAGACAGGAACTCTCCAGAGTAAGAGAAGCTTTCTATGGGAATGGCACCAGTTGATTTGAAGGAAAAAGATTTTCGCTGGACAACCACTTTAAACCCAAGGTCTGATTGGTTCTTGTGGGCAAACCAGACAGTGTCGATCAGGAGTGTAACTAGAAATGGCTTGGCCCCATAGCAAACTTTCCAATGGGCCGCACTCCTGAAAATTCCCAATACACCTACGCACAGGGCTGCATTTACAGCTCCTGCTGCCCTAGGCACAAACAATACCCCCATACTGTGACTGGGTAACATCGCCATACCAAAGCAGAACAATACCACTATACTGTGACTGCATAACACTGACATACCAGACCAGAACAATACCACCATACTGTGAATGGATAACACCGACATACCAGACCTGAACAATACCCCCATACTGTGACTGGATAACACCACCATACCAGACCTGATCAATACCGCCAGTTCTGTGTTCAGCCACAATGCCTCCCCCCCCTTATCAGTGTATATACTTACAAATGTAGCTGTCTTTGTCTGAGATCCTGGCAGGAGAGGGTCAGAAGTCATCCATCCACAGCAGAGGCTCTGTGCTGGCAGCTGACAGGGTGGGTGTAGGCCCGGCTTCTGTACGCACCATTCTCCCTGAATAGATTGTTTCAGGACAAATGTCCTGAACGGCTAACCTGGGAACATCACACAGGCTGACCGGGCCGCCAGGCCCCTTGATGTGGTGGGCCCCATAGCAGCCGCTAAAGCTGCTATGGTGGTGGTTCCACCATTGGTTTGGGTTTTAGGCGTAAGTCGTCTAGAATGCTGATAAAGTTGCGCATATAAAATATGTAGGATATATATAGGCTGAAAGCTTATTCAATATAATTTTAAAATTTCAAAATTCAATATGGATTTCTCAAACATTTATAAAATAAAAGGCCTATCTTACCAGAAGGTAATATCATACCATATATCTCTGGGAAATAGATATTTTCTAAGAGGAAAAGTATAATGTTATTTACATGGCTATATGACATAGTAGCTTCTGTGTCTACTTCCGTAAATGCAAAAAAAATAACAGGAACACTGTAGAGCTCTCCAACATAAACTAGAAAAAATTCTGGTGTACATATAGTGGACATCATGCATTACATTCATAGAACATAGTCATTGATTATTTGGAGTGTTTTAATGAGAAATACTTGACATCTCTTTTCTATGTAAGACCTATTCATGCTGTTTCTTTTTTCTTGAATTCTATGTAAATGTTAATAAAATATCTCAATATGGAGCTGCATACACTACAGTTAAAAAGTTTGGGGTCACCCAAACAATTTTGTGTTTTCCATGAAAAGTCACACTTATTCACCACCATACATTGTGAAATGAATAGAAAATAGAGTCAAGACATTGACAAGGTTAGAAATAAAGATTTGTTTTTGAAATAACATTGTTTTTACATCAAACTTTGCTTTAGTCAAAGAATCCTCCTTTTGCAGCAACTACAGCATTGCACACCTTTGGCATTCTAGCTATTAATCTGTTGAGGTAAGCTGGAGAAATTGCACCCCACGCTTCTAGAAGCAGCTCCCACAAGTTGGATTGGTTGGATGGGCACTTCTGGCGTACCATACGGTCAAGCTGCTCCCACAACAGCTCAATGGGGTTCAGATCTGGTGACTGCGCTGGCCACTCCATTACCGATAGAATACCAGCTGCCTGCTTCTGCTGTAAATAGTTCTTGCACAATTTGGAGGTGTGTTTAGGGTCATTGTCCTGTTGTAGGATGAAATTGGCTCCAATCAAGCGCTGGGTATGGCATGGCGTTTCAAAATTGAGTGATAGCCTTCCTTATTCAGAATCCCTTTTACCCTGTACAAATCTCCCACCTTACCAGCACCAAAGCAACCCCAGACCATCACATTACCTCCACCATGCTTACCAGATGGCGTCAGGCATTCTTCCAGCATCTTTTCATTTGTTCTGCGTCTCACAAACGTTCTTCTTTGTGATCCAAACACCTCAAACTTGGATTCATCCGTCCACAACACTTTTTTCCAGTCTTCCTCTGTCCAATGTCTGTGTTCTTTTGCCCATCTTAATCTTTTTCTTTTATTGGCCAGTCTCAGATATGGCTTTTTCTTTGCCACTCTGCCCTGAAGGCCAAAATCCCGCAGCCGCCTCTTCACTGTAGATGTTGACACTGGTGTTTTGCGGGTACTATTTAATGAAGATGCCAGTTGGGGACCTGTGAGGCATCTGTTTCTCAAACTAGAGACTCTAATGTGCTTATCTTCTTTCTTAGTTGTGCAACGCGGCCTCCCAGTTCTTTTTCTACTCTGGTTAGTGCCTGTTTGTGCTGTCCTCTGAAGGGAGTAGTACACACCGTTGTAGGAAATCTTCAATTTCTTAGCAATTTCTCGCATGGAATAGCCTTCATTTCTAAGAACAAGAATAGACTGTCGGGTTTCAGATGAAAGTTCTCTTCTTCTGGCCATTTTGAGCGTTTAATTGACCCCACAAATGTGATGCTACAGAAACACAATCTGCTCAAAGGAAGGTCAGTTTTGTAGCTTCTGTAACGAGCTAGACTGTTTTCAGATGTGTGAACATGATTGCACAAGGGTTTTCTAATCATCAATTAGCCTTCTGAGCCAATGAGCAAACACATTGTACCATTAGAACACTGGAGTGATATTTGCTGGAAATGGGCCTCTATACACCTATGTAGATATTGCACCAAAAAACAGACATTTGCAGCTAGAATAGTCATTTACCACATTAGCAATGTATAGAGTGTATTTGTTTAAAGTTAGGACTAGTTTAAAGTTATCTTCATTGAAAAGTACAGTGCTTTTCCTTCAAAAATAAGGACATTTCAATGTGACCCCAAACTTTCAAACGGTAGTGTACATCACTTGTTAAGTCCCATTTAATACTGTATGGAGAGCACTCTCTTGTCATATGTCAACTTCATTATAGTATATGGACATGTTTGTTGTAGTCAGATCTTGCACTTAGTATGTTATGATATAGTATAGTCTTGGAGCTCATGTTTATCCACAGCTTCTTTCTTCAATTCACTTGCTGCTGAAGTGGAATCTCTTTCATCGAGCTCTCAGTCATTATGCAAACCACAGCTTATAAGGAGTATAACAGGGCCTGTAAAAGTACGGAATCAAGTACAGGGGTGTTTTTATCTGGCCTTAATATGGCTCTCTGCATGAGCCCTATATTTAGAGCCAAAGATGGGATCATATCCTCTCCTGTTAGGTCACAGAAGCCTTTCCCAAAGCTAGTTTTAGAAAGTCTTTGCTGACCCCATGGGATAGTCTCCAATTTCGTGCTTGGCACTAGCTATACAGCAGCTCATGCTGTATAAAGGCCAGATATAAGTACTCCTTTAATTTATGCTGCCTTTTTATCGGGCCATTATTGACTTCGTATTACTGTTATAAATCAAATTTAAGAGAAAAGTTATCTGAAAATAGACAAGCTCAATTGCATACCTATGGGAACGTATGTGGTGCAATATCAGTACATGGCTAGGTTCACATTATGTAATAATGACAGACGGCTTTCATAATATCGGTGGTCATTGTGTAAATAACACGTTATTTGTGCAACAATGGCCGTTATTATGAAAGACAGTTGTCATTTTTTCATAGTGTGAGCTTTCCCCTATAAAGAATGGGCACACTGAGACCTTTACTTGTTTCAGTTTATACAATTTATTTATTTGCCATAAACCTTGGTTGGCATTTATAAAGATTATGGGTGGCTAGTTAATTCTCTACTATAAAAACTCCATTCACCATTGCCTTACCATTGATCCACTTTCCAATGAAAACTGATTCATTCATCGTGCCTCTAGCTTATAGCCAACAAAGTTGTGGTGAAATAATTGCATATGCTCCCTGTAGCTTCTAGTTCAGTCAGGCAATTAAACCTACTGGTAGGATTATACTCCTGGATGTTATACAGCTGTGGCCAAAGATTTTGAGACAGATACATATTTTGTTTTTCACAAAGTTTATTGCTTTAGTGTTTTTACATCTTTTAGTGTGATGTATCTATGGTATACTGAAGTACAATTATGTCATATCCTGGCAGGCAGGATGTCAGCTGCTGGACCAAAGCCTGACTGATCGCAACTCATCATTGCCTGTGTATAGAGTTTGTTACAATTTTTGTTTTTTTACCGGTCCACATGCTTTTTGAGGTTCTCAAGGCAATATTATGAGTGAGCCCACTTTCCTGGATAAAAAGCAACCCCACACATGTTTCAGGAAGCAATACTGTTAACCTGACTAAGGATTTACCTTTCCCTCTCCGAACCATTCTTCCAGATGTCCCAAAAGTGGCTTCTTTGCTTCTTGATGCTAGGCCAGCCACCAAAAACCTCACTGTACGTGCAGATGCACTACTACCTTCCTGCTGCCATTCCATAATTTTTTAAAAGCTTGACATACCTTAAAGTGTCACTGTCATTATTACTTTCAAAATCTATATCAGCAGATGTGATATAAAGCAAGTTTGCAATTTACATTAGTGAATATTTTTTTTAGTTATCATGGAAAACACGGCACTTTCTGTTTTGTCAAAAAAAACAGGAAACAGACAGAAAACAGGTAGTCCTTTGTACCTCGGGCCATCTGGGCGCTCACAGAGAAGGCAGTCATGTGACTGATGGACACATTGAGCCGTGATTCTCTGTACTGGCCGGAATTCCTGTGTTTAGTCTCTTTTTTTCAACCAGCACAAGTCAGAAATTCTGCCTTCAGGAGACTGGACCTGGATTTCTGGTAAGTTCAGCCTTGTTTTACTGCATGATAACAACAAAATAAATAATGAATGTATATTGCAAACTTGCTTTATATCACATCTACTGTTGATTTAGATTTTGAAAGTTATTGAACGACCGTGACACTTTAAGGCTGGCTGCCTGGAGACCGAATTAAAAAAAAAATCATGCTGATTTCTGTTCTTTGTACAATTCTTTGCCTGGGGAGGGGGTGGTGCTACCACTGGTAGCTTAACACTCCATCTCCACTAAGTGGCTGTTTCGGGGTTCTGAGATTGTGACATTCCAGGCCAATCAGTGACTGAGGCGGGGCACCATTGCAGTGTTACAATGTTACGGCCTCAGAGCACGGAAGCTGCCAGAAAATAGGGACGGTGTGGTAAGATACTGGTGGCAACATGAAAGCCAGGCAGATAAGTGCTCAATATTTTTACCCCCTCTCCGTGTATATATATAAAAAAAAATGTACTTCCCAAACACCCCATTTAATCCTCAGTTACAGACTAGTCAGAATTTGTAGTGCTGATGCCATATTATCCTATTTGATGCATCTGACTTCTGGCCAGAAGATATTGCATGTGCATCCTCAGGTTATCCTAGTCCAGGTGAAATTTTTTTATTCAATCCTCTTAACACACTAACATCTGTGTCTCCAACTTACAATTCTAGATCTGTATGTTTTAACCTGGCCACCAAGTATAGGCAACACTATGCACATAAAACAAAACATTTTTGTCTTAGCTCTTACTACATAATGCAAGGGGTTGTCTAGACGGAAAAACATGGTCACTTTGTTCTACAAACCGCACCACTCTTTGCAGCTCAGTTTTATTGAAGTTAATGCAGCTAAATTGTAATACCACACACAACCTGATGAATATGAGATTTGTCCATACAAGCTCGGATTGCACTGGCAAGCATGCGGCCACTCTTATTGCCATACTGCCATACTTATTGCCATAAAATCTGCAGCGGCAAACTCTCTGATACAGAAGTTACTCCACCTATTGTTATTTTTGATGTCGTCAAGGTGTTGTTGTAGAGTGAATAGCTGGTCTGTATGTTTTTTCACTTGTGCTTGCGGGGTCTGGACCATAGAATAAGTAGATTCTTGTGTAGCTTCAATGGTGTCCACTCTGAAGGGGGGGAGGACAGTTCATTGCAGAATTGGGAAATTTCTTACTTTCACTCCACCAGCTGCTTGGTCAAATTAGAAAAATCATCTTTAGTAGGTAATGAGAGGACTAGCATGTAATGGTCAGATAGGTGTGTTGTATTGGTAAAAGATGATTTCCCCTTATTTATTTTTTTTAATTTCTCATCTTATTTTTGTACATTGGTGAAGCCCAATTAGAATAGATAGCCATCCTCAGTTAGGTGATCCAGCAGGAGGGAGGAGAAGTTGGGGGCCGCGTCCCTGGTAGGACCATTTGGGGATATTGTTGCAATGGGTTATAAAGTGAAATTGATCCCACCTGAAGTCCCGGGAGCTGAGCCCTTCTGTCTAGTGTAGCATGCTGGTGGCCATCTTGGGAGCCACGTAGAGAGCTGTTAATGGTGGCGCCGACATCCAGGCAGGAAAAAAGGCCCTGCTGGTGAGTAGAGCTTGCTGGTTCTTCCCCGTCAGTGTTTGTGGGCAGTGGCATGTTTACTGCATCGGTGGCATGTAGGTGCGGCTTGGAACAGGAGGTGGGGGAATCCTCTCCTTCCCGTGCACTACCTCAAGATGTGGTCCCCGACACCCCGTGATGCAGCTGTGGCTGCTGAGACTGGGTAAGATGGCTTTATATGTCCATCTGGGGTGATGAGGGAGGGGTGGGGGGCTTTCTCTTTGCTTTTTTAGTCATTCTCCCCATGTTTGGAGCCTCGTAGCAGCTTAAATTCTGAAAACCATCCAGGAGCTTAGGAGTCGTGCAGCCCCACACTTCTATGGATAGCCATGCCCGCTTGTTAATATGTTTTTATTTACAAATTGGGAAAAGGGGGTGCTTTAAATTTAATTATTGGATATGGTTTTTTAAATATTAAAAAAATCTTTTTTTTTTTTTAACAATTATCTGTAGTTCCCCCAGGGGATTCCTGTGAGCAATACCATAATTGCTCATGGGAATCAATGCAGTACATATGTTATGCATTGTTTGATGTTATCTTTACCAAATAGTATCCAGTATCAATCAAGATAACCAAGATATCAAGATATCAATACTTACCTCACCTGGTCAATACTAGCAATGTGGTCCACTCAAAGCCTTTATTTGGTTTCCCAAATGATGCAGTGTCCCCACTCTGCTGATAATGATTAAACCCCACTGCAGTGTCACTGAGGAATTTAATGTATAATATTACATAGTTTAATAGTTTGTTACATCTACCACCTTCTTTTCTTTCTAACCACTCAACAACATTTTTAGGTTTATTTTTTATGTCTGGCCAACACATTTAGGCCACGTTCACACAACTTATATTTTGAATTAACCATTGCCGTCGTGATTTGCAACATCAGCCGTGATTAATTCAAAATATGCATTGCGCTGAAATCAATACACATACAGTAGTATACACTCTGGTTGGAATCCCTAGCAGCCACAAGAAAAACTGACATGTGAGTTTTGTGTGGCCGCTATTCTTTGAAAAGTGGCCGCTAAAACTGTCAGTGCACACGATGGAGAGTGCAGCTCCGGCCTACTCTCCATTGTGTGCAGTGGTGATTGGGATGTGGGCACACACATGTGGGGTACACCTGCATCCCAATTCACCAGAAAAGAAGTTTATCCCAGCCGGTACTGCTGTACTGGCTGGGATGAACTTTACTGACACCGGCCATACTGTGACATACTGTGTTTGAACCCAGCCTAATCATGTAAAGAATACAGTCACTTGATATAGAAGTTTGCTGTCCGATCCTATCACTTTTGGAGTTTTTTTGTTGCTTTTTTCCATGAGATACTATCTATAGTACTGCTGCTTCATGAAAGATGATGTTTGTTTGATTAGCTTACTTATCGTATATCTGCCCTACAGAATCACTTAGATGAGCCATTCTTGGTTACTGGCACAAAAAATTCTGTAAAACAACTTTTTCTGTTGTACACAGTTGACAATATATTTAAAGGTGGACTCTTTAGTTTCTCACTTCCATGGTTTATTGACCACATGCAATACCATATCAATATCTAGTCATTTTTATGGCTGAAGTTAATGTAGCATTTTTTATGTAATGACTCGTGTTCCCCTCTTAAATAGATTAGATCCTGTTTATATTATTCTGCTCTTCATAGTGTGGTGAAAGCTTAGGAGCACTAGACTGTGAAATCAAAGGCTTTCAGTCTTCAAGCAGACTGGTAACACACACTGCAAATCTATTTTGTGCATTACTTTTATATTTTCCTATGCCGAGTTGTCACTGAGTGGTCTGAATAAGGTTTTGTTTATAACCTTTTAGCTGTAAAATGTAGGCTGCCTCAGGGACTCTGTTAAAGGCCTTTGATACACATTTCAGCTGGATGAAGTTAACATCCTAGATCATATCTCAGAAACTGAACTCTTTCAGAGCCTAAGCTGACTCTTGCATTCAGGGCTAGAGCTGACTCTTTCCTCTTTCTGTCTTATTAATTAAAAGTGACTGTCCTCAGATTTATGAAACCTCATGCTGCACCATTAATCACCAGGAAAAGGATGTTTTTTTAATGACTTTTTGAGGACGGCAATTTGTTGTGAAAGAGATGGCTGCGCAGAATTCTGCCTTTAGCTTAAATGGGTTCTAAGATTTGTAACCTATGCAACCAAATTCATATTAAAGAGGTTATCACATCAACCAGTTTCTGTTTAAGAAGCAAATGATCATTTTATAGTTTTATCCTTTTCCTGGTGATTAATGGTGCAGCATGGGTAATCTACTTTCCCATCCATGCCCCCGCCCCCCCCCCCGTCCGCCGCTGCCCGTCCGCCCGCTGCTGCGCTTCAGCAGTACTGAAAGAGAGAGAGCCATTGGCTCCTTCCCTGTCAGTCACTCTTGTGGCCGCACTTCCTGCGCTTACAAGAGGCCGCACTCTCCCTCTGATGTCGGCGCCCGGCTTCACTGGAGCGCCGGCACCAGGGTAAGGGGAGTGCAGCCTTGTGTGGGAAGAGAAGAGAAACACATGGACCCAGGTGAGTAAAAGGGGTCGCTATATACTATTGGGGAACGCACAGCAAGGGGGCTATATACTATTGAGGGAGAGCACACGGGGGGCGCTATATACTATTGGGTGAGCGCACAGCAAGGGGGTTATATACTATTGGGGAGAGCGCACAGGGGGTCTATATACTATTAGGGCAGAGCACAGGGGGGCTATATACTATTGGGGAGAGCACAGGGGGGCTATATACTATTAGGGGGGAGAGAACAAGGGGCTATATACTATTGGGGGAGCGCACAGCAAGGGGGCTATTTACTATTGGGGAGAGCACAGGGGCTCTATATACTATTGGGGGAGACCACAGCAAGGGGGCTTTATACTATTGGGGAGAGCACAGGGGGTCTATATACTATTGGGGGAGAGCACAGGGGGCTATATTCTATTGGGGGAGAGCACAGGGGGCTATATACTTCTGGAAGAGTGCACAGAGGGGCTATATACTACTGTGGAGAGCGCATAGGGGGGCTATATACTACTGTGGAGAGCGCAGAGGGGGCTATATACTACTGGGGGGAGTGCACAGGGGGGGCTATATACTACTGGGGACCACACAGGGGGGCTATATACAATTGGGGGCTATATACTACTGGGGAGTGCACAGGGGGGCTATATACTACTGGGGATAGTGCACAGGGGGGCTATATACTACTGAGGTAGCACACGGGGGTCTATATACTACTGGGGAGAGCGCACAGGGGGGGCTATATACTACTGGGGGAGCACACAGGGGTCTATATACTAATGGGGGAGCGCACAGGAGGGCTGTATATAACTGGAGGAGCACATGGGGGTCTATATACTACAGGGACACCTTAAAACTATGGAGGCACAGAGGGGTGTAACTATATAGGGGTACAGAGGGGTGTAACTACTATATAGGGGTACAAGGGACCTAACTACTGTATGTGTTGGAGCCTAAAATATTTGTCTGGCAAAATCTGGAGAGAAGATTCACTGCCAGGAGAGGACTTCAAGGTGGCCCAGGCTGGATGGAGAGAAAGAAAAGGTGACAGACTCTGATCGGAGAAGACGCCCCCAGTGAGTCACTGGATGTAACTGCACTCTGTTATAGGGTCTGTAGTGAAGAAGTCATGATGTGTCGATATTATGTAATGGTATCATTGGTGACATCATGTAATATGTAATCACTGTATGGTGGAAAACAGCCCTGCTCGACCCAAATAAGCAGCCTGCTGACTGGATCTAATGCGCATATTCAAAGGGATCAACATTTTAAAAACCTAAATCACAACACAAGGACAGAGTAGTAATGGCATTAAATATCATTGCATCATTTCAGGCTTTCTATAAACATCATGCTCAATATGAAGGTATACGTACAAGAGGTATATAGGCTAGGCACTGCTTCTCCGTATACCTCGCAGATGCTGGATATATGCGGTGTGGCCCGAGGAATCTCGGATGTGTTGTGTTTATTTTTATTTAGTGTCACTTTAGTGTATTTTTTTTAAAGTGTCACTGTCACTTTTTTAAAGTTTTACAAAACTTTTGACATATCATTGAGGGATGACAAAAGTTTCAATCAGTCCGGTTCTTAGACCCGTACCGTAAGCACGGTCCTCTACCGGCTCTGTGTCACATGATCAGTTGGACTTATAATGGAGCTCTAGCTTCCGATTGCTACGAGTCTGAAAACTCAGACCCGGACCGATCAAAACTTTTGATATGTCTCTATGATATGTCAAAAGTTTTATGAAGTGACAGTGACACTTTAAGGCTAGGTTCACACTACATATATTTCAGTCACTATTGTGGTCCTCATATTGCAACCAAAACCAGGAGTGGATTAAAAACACAGAAAGGCTCTGTCCACACAATGTTGAAATTGAGTGGATGGCCGCCATATAACAGTAAATAACTGCCATTATTTCAATATAACAGCCGTTGTTTTAAAATAACAGCAAATATTTGCCATTAAATGGCGGCCATCCACTCAATTTCAACATTGTGTGAACAGAGCCTTTCTGTGTTTTCAATCCACTCCTGGTTTTGGTTGCTATGAGGACCAGACATGAGGACCAAATACTGCCTGAAATATACTGTGTGTGAACCCAGCCTAAGGCTATGTTCACACTGCTTATGAATCCGTCCGTAGTGCGAACCGCGAATATACGCACGTTGTTTTGAGGTTGATGCGTTCGCTTGAAAGTATACGATATACGCCCGCACAGTGCACACGTATGAGCTTACGGCTGGATCGTATACGGTGCCGTGAAAAATGAACAAGACCATTGTTTGAGGACGGAAATGTTGAAACTCACGGCCGTGGATTTCCATGCGGTCCCGTACGAAGTCGTTATTTCAGTCAAATTGAACTTGATTTTTCAATCCAAAAGGTTCTGTGTGGTTTACGGGGCTGGGCGAAGATTTCCAAGTAAATGACCTGCCTCAGATCGCTTCGAAACAAGCTAGGGAAGCATAACTCTACTACGGGCGTATGTTTGCGGTTCGTACGCATCCGGCCGCATGTCTATTTTTCCCACGCCCATAGTTTCAGCCGCACATGTACGGCGGCATACGATCTACGGACGGATTCATACGCAGTGTGAACATAGCCTAAAAGTGCAAAGAATTCCCGATCAGGTCCAAATTAGTTTTGTTTGTTTGTTTTTGTTTCAATACAATGATGAAAAAAATAACTATATACTGTATTAATTTTTTATTCTTTCTCATTATTGTATTAAAAATAGACCTATTTAAAAAAAATAATTTGGACCTGATTCTTTGCCCTCTTAAAAATTATACCAAAAATCAAACAACCAAACTGGTGCTGCTATCTTGACACACGATTTACCCCTAGACCACAGCTCCAACACAGGCCAGGAGTTTCAGCTATACCTGATTGCAGTTAAGTCCTCTGTTGGCAGATACTGACTGACAACTGAGTGAGCAGAAGGTCGGGCAGCATTGATTATTCGTGAAGAAGAGAGAAGAGGAAGGAGGGGCGAGGACTGTTAGAGTGTGGTACAAACACTGAGCCACAGCCCCTCTTTGACTCTTCATTACAGTAGAAGATGCAAGATTGGGCATAATCCACTCCATGGACAAATTACCAAAAGGCAACATGCCCACAAGGGGACTGCCAGCTACAGTACCCTGTCAGCAGCTCAGCTATGGTCCAGGTGCTTTACTGATTCCCTTTAAAGAGATGCAGATTATATGCCACATGTGAATCTACTTTAATTTTGATTTGTCTCCATTGGTGTCTATTTCTGATTATCCAGCATCATGGTCATTGTGTTCCTGTTGTGGAGCAGAACAATGGAAATAAACAATGCAAACACAAACATAGTCTAAGATGGAGATACTGTATAATGTCTCCCAGCTTAATCCTCACTTTGTATGGGTTGCCGGTTCTTACGTCCGCTCCTCCTTTATGTGTTCACTTTAATACTGTTTAACCAGCCAAACAGAAAGCAAAAGGTTTCAGTTAATTGTCCAGAACATGGAATTGAATTATCCTCTTTGACATAGTCTGGTAAAACAACGCTCAGTTTGGAAGAGATCAGGAGTCAAGATGTATTCCTTATTTAATGTCATCTGTCCCTTTGTAAACAGGTGTTTGCCTAAAGGGAACATTGGAACATCACTTTGTATGTTTTATGGACGAGTGATTATGGAGGGGATCGGGACATTTCTATTTGTCCTCTTAAGTACTCTTGTTTATATTAGGTCAATCCTTTTAGCACATATTATCTCCATTGGTCTGAAGCTTGCAGTAAAAAGGATTGGATTCCAAGCCTTCTGGAAGTCATTCAGCCTGACTAATGAACCCAAGCGTTTTAAAACACTGAGTGGCAGCTTGTTGTTCAGTTTTAATTAAACTGCTACTTAAATCGAACCTTTCCTTTGTCCCTGATGTCTGGCAATACTTTCTTTTGTGTTTTACTATACAGGAAAGTGCTTACACAAAACAGCTTACAACAAAGTTGTTGGCTCGGAAACACACTTGTAAAACTACTTCTTTGAATGCATCTTTTAGAGCAACTGCAAAGACAAATAATAAATGTCAAGGGGCTCTGATCTTTGTGAGGATGTCTTAAGCCCCAACAATAGTTACTGGTGAAAATAGAAAGCACTTTACAATGTACAGTCCTAGTCTCTGAATTTATATTTTCAGCATTATTCATGACCACGTATTTGGCAGTGTGCACAAAGTGTATTCTGGGTTTGTGTCGTAAGAGTCCCCCAAATTATGGTCTTGGGGTCCTATTAGATGAAGAGATCTACAGAAGGAAGCCAGCGCCGTTCATGTGGGGAGGACCTGGGGGGCCACGGGGAGCTGCGGAAGGGTCTTTCCAGCCAATCTTAATATTTTCTGGGTGGCCCATAGAAGAGAGCGGTGGTCTGCTGTCGCTGCTCCTGTTTCACTGGGCAACGGGCAGCAGACTGTCACTATTGGTGTCAGAATTATAGAACATAGTGAAAGACGATTCGCTAACAGCTGTGCATGCTGGCTGATCGTTGCCTCTCATGTTATATGTTATAGGACCCTTACTATTTAATGGGCTCTTTTTTAAGTCCTATGTGCCTTTAATTTTCACAAAGAAATTTAATTATGGATTTTGTGAAATTTCTTGAGAGAAACAATTATGGCATGGTCAATGAATGCCATATTATGGGGGATTTGTCCTCTACAAGTATTGCACCACTTGAAGCTATATGGAATGCAGTAAAGAGTTTATACTTTGCTTCCAAAAATTGTTGGAGTACATCTTGGAGCAATGAAAATGATTGAATACCTGTTACTGTACTGTACATACTAAACATTTACTAATGAATAATTATAAAATTACACTGCACAATTACATACTTTATTTACTTGAATTAAAATGATGCATGGTTGCTATTATTAGGTATCACTATTGCCAATAATATGTTTAATGTCCAGTGAATTACTATTAAGCATACTGTACTTCCTATTGAATCAGTACTTTTCATAAACCCAATTACAAAGTATCCTAAAATCGCCTGGACTATTGATTTCTGCAAAAAAAAAAAAAAAAAATATATATATATATATATATATATATATACAACAGTGACTCTTTAAAAGAAAAAAGAAAAGTATTTATAAAATACTTAAATGTGAATGAGGGCTACGGGCTGGTCCAGATGCAGTGGATTTGCTTTAGACTGCACCACAAATCCACAAATATTATCATGCTGATGGGTTGCTAGACTGGAGAAAAAAACTTTCTGGAGTCAATACCATGGCTCCCATACGCAAACTTAATGGTAGAACAGAATAGGGAAGCCACAACAATGGTGAAATAAACTTTTATAAGCATTTATTTGTGTCAGAAGTACTAGAATAAACACTCACCAGGCATGATAGCAGCACTTGCAGCATAAGTGAGTAACCACTTACCAAAGAGAATTGCATCAGAGAGGGGCTGTGGAACACAATCCGTTGAATAATGAGACAGGAGAGGGGCCAGTAAAGCGAAACTAGCAAACTAAGGGCCGTATAACACCAAACAATTATCGACTGCATGTGGCTGATTACCGGCCGCTCTGGCTGATAATGGTTTAGTGTAATAGGTCATGTTAAGGGTCCATTTACACAGAAAGATTATCTGACGGATTATCTGCCAAAGATTTGAAGCCAAAGCCAGGAATGGATTTGAAAAGAGGAGAAATCTCAGTCTTTCCTTTAAGACCTGATCTCTGTTCATAGTCTGTTTCTGGCTTTTGCTTCAAATCTTTGGCAGATAATCTGTCGGATAATCTTTCTGTGTAAATGGACCCTAAAAGGCAGTGATCAGCCAACATGCACAATGTCGTCTATTCGTTGTCTTAAAACATGTTTTAAAAAACAATCATTATAGTGTCTGTTGGCCGTAGCTCCTTGTTATTGGATTTGACTGAGAAGACATAAAACACAGAGTGGCTTAAAGGGAATCTGACTGGTGCAAGTTGTGTTCCAAACTGCTGATAGCTGTTGGGTCAAGTAGACACATTGTACCTTTGATATATCCAGCTGTCCTTTTTCGTTATTACTAGCAGGTGCATGAGGTACATTGATTGATCCATAAAATTTAAATAAAAATCAGATTTCCAACACTAACCAGATACAACCAGAATCTGTCGTGGATTCATTTATTGGCAAAAGCCAAACCTGACTACATAATAAAGCAGACTATAATGACATGCATAACCACAATAATTTATACTACGGTACTCACAGGTAGGGTTTTTTAAAATCCAGAAATATATACCAAAATAATTATCCATGCAGAACTGAAGACTTACTCTAATTTTTAAATCCATAGCATGCTTTTTCTATTGCAGAAATGCCAGGAATTTTCACCTTGGATTTCAAAGTATACTAAAATAAATAATGTAATGTATTTGTAATTGGGAAAGTAAATGGAAGCAATGCTTTTCTAGTTTTTGGTACTTTTCCTTTAAAGACTTTCCTTTATCTTCCTTAAAAACAGCTAAGTGTGTTGGCCTATAACATCAGTCAGCACAATACTGTTGCTAGGCCTCGGGGTGTTTAATTGTCTGTTAACAGAGTGGTGTTCAGAGGAATGTTTGGCACAATAGAGTCTGCAATTGCTACATGTTCTCTTATGTTGAGTTCCAGAAAAGGTGCTCAATTGTCTTTATGATCCAAAATCTGTTTTATTTAACTTTAACATACGACATCTTCCAAACTGGAAGAGAATAGCCAACATCTGTATATTCTCTAATGCTGCTTGTTCTCCAGTCCCTAAGGATACAATGACTGGTGTTAAAAGCTCGTCACATTTTCTTGTACATGTTTCATAAAAATTCTCATCAAGGTTGTTTCTACAAGTTATATATTTCCTGGGATTAACACAGTCTTGAGTTTAAATTCACATTGCTCGGATATGGGGAGGGATGTATTTTTGAGGACAGTGGAAATTCTAGCTTTTTTTTTTTTTTACTTTGAGTTACATTTCAGAACGTAAAACTTTTTAATATTGAGGATGCCTTTATACAGAGAGATTTATCTGACAAATTTTTGAAGCCAAAGCCAGGAACAGACTATAAACAGAGAACAAGAAAGGACTGAGATTTCTCCTCTTTTCAAATCCATTTTTGGGTTCAGCTTAAAAAACCTGTCAGATAAATCTCTCTGTGTAAAGGCACCCTTAGTTAATTCTAGAATTAAGATAAAATATAATCTTGGAAGAAGTGTAATTTGGGAACATAACTCTCCCCCATCCCATCTACATGTTACATTGGTTGTAATGTTTGAATAAGAAACTGTAGACTATTCCTTCTTGTTGTTTCCAAGTGAGGCTTAGTTCACACCATATTCAGGCTGTATACCAGTATGAGGCTATGTTCACACTACGTAAAAGTACGGCCGTTGTTGCCATCGGCAACAATGGCCGTACTTTATGCAGTGTGGAACATTGCCTACATCTCTATGGGATCCCGGCCGGAGCGTATACACATCGTATACGCTCCAGCCGGGATCCCTTGCAGCACCCCAAATAACTGACATGGAATTGCGGCCGTAGGAAACCCTTTCAGTTCACACAATAAAGCGAGCGGCTCCGGCCGCTTGCTTCATTGTGTGCTGTGGGAGGTTCTGATGCGGGCGCGCGCTGATGGACCCGCATCAGAGCACTGTGGCCAGAAAGATCATCCTGGCCCGGTCACGGAACGGCACGTCTCATACGTAGTGTGAACATAGCCTATATCTAGATGCTGGTAAAAAGGTATGCCCATGTATACTGCAGCTTACCCTGCAGCAAGTTTTGACGTTAAGGACCGAGCCCTATTATGTGGTCTCCTCTTATGTGCTAATAACTTTGTGAAACTTGAACTTATACAAGTAATTCTGAGCGTGTTTTCTCATTTAAATATACCGCATGTTAGTAGTACATTTTGGTTTATACATTAGCCCTTTCTTTGTGAAAACCTCTAAAATTTCCCCTCTGTCATTTCTTTACTGTAATTGTAATGAAGGACCAATCTGAGGAATCCCCCCAAGAAGGCGAGTGGTGATAGGTTCCTGGGACCTCTCACCACATGCTGATGTTACTTTAATGTTAAACAGCAGCGACTGTTTAACCTTTTTAAAGTAAAGTACATACGCCAGACAGGACAGTGTCGCTGCTGCTGAGTTTGTCTGGCAGCGTTACACCTAGAAGCTTACGCACACCTCTCTCTTTGCTTGTCCTGAGTTTAGTCCAGTTTAGTCAAGTCATTGTAATATTCCATCTGTTGTCCGGTACACACAGTCTAACATGTTGAGATGCAGAGTATATTGGTGTTTAGTAATTATCGCCACACCTAAGTATTCCTGGTTTATAGTAATTTATTGCTAAAGCATTTGTTTTCCACTCCAAGCTAACCATGTGTTTACAAACTTCCTCATATAACTATCAAAAACTCAAAATAGTATCTTCAGTCAACTGAGGGATTCTCAGCACTTTATTTTTCCTAGACCCCATTCTGTAGTCCAAAAATAAAACTTCTCTACACTTCATGAAAAGGTAAATGTATGTAATATATTACCAATGTCTCATTAAAAGAGCTTAAAAAGTGATTTAAAAAATCCTGCAGCCTTGAAATCCCATTTGTGTATTTTGGCTATTACATAGCCTGTTTTAATTGCTGATCATACATTAATCCTTAGGAAAGTTAGGGTATTTGCAGAACAGTCCTCTCTGTTGTGTGGTGTGCCATGAGTTTAATCCTTACATGGTGGGTGCCCACCTTTTTATATCACAGGTAATTGATGTTGCAGGGACACTAACTGCTGTACCCACCATGTTTTACTGCTTAGCGTAGTGTCATTATAAGACATGTAAGTCAGAAGTTTAGCCATGTACTGTAGGTTGGGGAAGTACAGTAATTCCCAGTCGCATGTCAGAGACCTCCATGTCGCACTCTCTATCATGCATTCTCTTAACCCATACAAAGGAATCGGGTCGCATTTAAAACCCACAGGTGGGCAAAGCAATGTGGTCGCAAACAATTCATACTGGATGTATTTTTTGTTACTGCATGGTCACATTTCATTCACTTTTATGAGTGAAGGGGCTAGGGTGACTAGGCGGCAGGACAGGCAGAATGACATGGTGGTCTTGGTTGTGCAGCAAATTACTTTTTAGCCCCAGCCATAATCAGCACCAAATGGGTTCAGTAGCTCTGTGCAGGGCCTTCATTATATGACATAGTGGTGCTTCCAAAGACATCACTAGTAAGATCTTCTCATATATATGATTCATATAGAAGATAGTCACCTAAACTCCGTACTCTATGTAGCCTCTGTGCCCTAAAAAGGTAATCTGCTGTACCTATAATTACTCTAATTCTCTAAAAGAGAAGCAACATTGGTTAAATCAACCATACTCCTTTTTAGGGCATGTTCAGATGGCAAATAACCACATGGTCTGTGATAGGGTGGGTTCACATTGAGGAATTCTCGCGGATAAACTCCGTGGCATTTCGTCGTTTGTACGCGCTCACGGACGCGAGCATTTCCGCTGGCTCCATAGACAGCATTCTATGGGCCGGATGATTCCGCATTCCGCAGAAAGAATTGACATGTCCGTTCTTTTGGCGGAATGCGAAATCAGCCGGCCCATAGAACGGTGTCTATAGAGCCGGTGGAAAGGCACGCGTCCGTGAGCGCATACAGCCGGCGGAATTCCACTGAGTTTATCTGCGAGAATTCCTCAATGTGAACCCACCCATAGGGTTCATAGAAAGCAGCAGTGAAGAGCAGTGACCTTAAGGGTCGCTTTTGCTGTCATAGGAAGTGATGTCTAATGGGTTACATATACTGTCCTTTTATTATAAAGAAAACCCACCAAAGTAAAGCAAGTTTAGGATGTTTCTCCTGAAGAAGCGACAATAGTGTGAAATGTGCGGCATCAAGGTTGAGCGCTAAAGCTGATCTTATTTATATTTATGGCTCTTTGATCTCTGTGATTCTGTGGGCTCTATATCCCATTGGGGGACATCTTACTTGTAATAGAAGCAAAACAAGCGGACGTAGGTGGATACAGTATTTCTTTAACCCTAGAATGCGTGACGTCACAAATCTACACTTTTACGTAATGGGGGCCTTTTAGGCAAATCATACGGAGAAACTCACATAAATAACTTTTACAAGTTAATTTCAAAATTGCAAAATAAGATATGACTAATGTACAACATATTAATTCTAATTTTTCTTGTACAAAGCACAAAAAAAACCCTTTTTTTCCAAATTTCAAACAAAGATATGGAAATCACACAAATATATATGTAAATGTAAAGTAAACTAGCTGCAGCTACATTTCTTTTCTTTTTTTCTTTTCAATTTTATTGGTCTTCCAAACAATTTTCACATGTTATCTTTATTAAAGAATGTTCCTTACAGACATTTCCCCCAAAGTAGTACAATATAGCTCAGTTTTCCTCTCTAAGTGTCTTGGACAAATAAAAAAATGCTTTCTCGTTTTCACAATCTCAGACCCTAGATCTTTCTGTACTGGTCTTCGCCTTCTTTGCCACTGTAGATAAGCCCATTTATGCATAATAATCCAAAAGATCTTTATTCTATACTTGGCTGGTTTACTTAGCATGTATTGTTTGAATCTGAAACGTCCTTTGAAAGGTACAAGTTGCATTAGTTTTAGGATTGTAAAGTTTGGAGCAATTTTTGATAAATATTCTCCAGATATAACTGATGTCTGTTTTGTCTGTAGAAACAAAGAGACTGAAAATGAGTCAGACTTTGTCCCAATATCATATCATCACAGGTCCTTCAGCAATTAGATCAGTGTATACTGTCCTCAGAAGGACCTGTGATGATGTTGTGGCCTTATCACTCCCTCAATATGACATATGAAATCTTCACATGGCATGATCCATCCCCTGGCCCCTCCACCAACAACCCTGACTACAAATAAAGTAACTTAAAACACAAACTCTTCTGAGTACATGATAAGAAAACAGGGGTCTAAAAGGCCCCATTCCATACAGATGTGGTTTTCACAAAAAAAAAAGCATGTTTACACCACAATGCCTATTAAAAAAATTATATAAACAACTGGATGTTACCAACAGTAAAATACTTGAAGAATACCTAGAGTTCCAAAATTATAACTAAAGTAATTTTGCAGATAATAGCAAAAAAGTAAGTATGGGGGCCAAAAAGGCCCCCAATCTGCATTCTAGGGTTAAAGAATGTGTTGCTTCTTTGCTTTTTACTGCACAATTACATTTCTGACCATCCACTTTCTAGTGAACTACAACTCAGACCCATTCTACATTCTATGTGCAACCAGTGGCTGTGAGCATTGTTGTGCCGGAGAACTGGGGATCTCAGAGGTCAGATTTGCACTGATAAAAATGTTTTATGGCATATCTTAACTATATACTATAATGTTCTTATATAAGTATACTCCTTTAAGAAACTTTGCATTATATAAAGAGACTAAAACCAATGCACCCTTTTGAACATAAAGAAGTAAGGGGATCCTTTACGTGTAAAAATATGAGCATTAATGCACCCGCTTCAGAATAAAACTACGTCTCATTTTATGAGGTGTGAATTTGAAAATAAACCTTTTTCCCAGATCCCATACTTTTAATGAGACTTGTTCCACACATTTTCATGCACTGCTAATTATAAACATTGGTCCTTGTAGCAAGAAAACACTGGATACAGAGACTGCTTATTTGACACCACAGTGTGTTATAGAAAGAATGCTTTCATTATATAACTTGAAAAAAAAAACTCTTCTGTGCTGCTGCTAGTGATATGCCTTATGTACTACATGTATGATTGTAGAACAAACACTTAAAATCTTACCGAAGCCTCTTTTAATGTCTACCACACGAAGGCATAAAATTCTATACTATTTTTTTTTCTTTACTTTTGTGAAATTTTTAATGTCTCTTAATTTTTGCCAAGTTAATTCTGTCCCAGTGGGGATTTTAGGTTTCTGGGTTACCAGTATTTCTCTTTCCTGTGGGTGACTCTGGAGTGAATAATGTTAATGCTACAAAAAAAACTTGTTCATAGATCTCAGAGTTATACGTCATTCTAAGGGGTTATGCATGCTTGTCTAAAGGTTAATGCTAATAATGCGGCTTAGCAACTGTAGAACTATGGACATTTCCTTTCCGCAAAACACGGAAGTAAGGAGCTGTACACTCCTGTCTCTACTCTCTTGAGGGGAAAGTTCAAAATATAGTCAATCCATTCTTCTTCTTCATTACAAGTAATCTTTGATGTGCTTTTCAGCAAATATGGCACACATACTTTTTAGGTAGACAGTCTGGTTTCAGAGAAATATTCATACTCCCCAATTGTTAGGGAAATTTTTAATTTGCTACAGACCAGAGTTGTTTAATTTTAGAACTCGCTGCGAGTCCAAACCCAAATATACAACTAGAAAGGCCTCCGAAGGGAATTAAAAACTCATGCGGTTATTTGGGTTTGGATACATTTCTTGGCTGCTGGGATCATATTAAACAAACTGTTCTTTACTTTGCAAAAGAGGAAGTCATATGGAGCAATGTACCTAAACATGAGACATTTGAAAGGCTTCCGTCTCAGCGTATTATCTGTGAACTAGAAGGTATTAACTTCTCTTTAATATAGGCCAATTACTCATTGTTCCCTGGTCTTCTTCCAAAATTTTCATCAACGTGTCCAACGGCAACCTCAGCTGCAGGACAAACATTCACATTCACAAGGAAATACTGTTTTTAGTCTACTGTTTACTTCTGTCTTGTTTTTGAGTTGGTTTGCTAGAATACATACTATTGTACTTATCATTTATGCCAACATTTACCTTTAAAACATAACAATATGAGTAAGTATGGTGATATCCTAGGAGTTAGAAACTCTTGGCAGCAATTACCATCTTATACTGTAGAGGTTTTTTGCTGGCTGATGTAGCCAGCAGGGTGGACTAGGACTTATTTTAAAGAAAAGAATTCAAGTGGTTAATCGAAAAATTTAAGGGATTTTTCAGGATCTTAAAAATAGGTTTAATTATTAAAAAGAAAAAAGTTCTCTATTCTGTGTTGTGACACCACTGATGTCATCAATCCTGGTCCTTACTTACACACTGCATATAATGGCGTGACAGCATGTGGAAATCATTGTCCCCTGTAGACTTCAGGTTACCACATACAGTTTGTAAATTCAAAATATCGGAAGTGGCAGGGATTGGTGGTTGTTGGAGTGTCAAACAATCAAAAGGGTAAATAAATCACTTTTTTGACATATACAGCATGTATTATTACATTATATAAATCTCTAACATTTACAGCACATCTGCTTTTGTTTTT